>NC_066584.1:459214287-459519672 GCF_024323335.1 Lathyrus oleraceus | reverse complement strand
ATCAGAAAATACAAAAAAACGTGGACCAGTTGATCTCCCTCATTAATTGAGGTGGCATATCAAGTTGTCATCAACGCACTTTCCACCATGGACTAAAGTCAATACGCCACAGGGATGGTAATCAAAACCAACGCGTGAGATTAAAACATTTTGAATTGATCATGTGGCTCAGAACCTATCCAACACATCACCGGCCTTAAACCTCCGCTCACCTTCTCAGGCAAACCTCGCCGGACTGGTTCAGTCTGTTGGTGTAAGCCCTAGAGGCCAATACATTTTGGTACTTGTATCGAATTATTTATTAATAATAAAAGACATTCTCTTTATTATGGTTGATTAATAAAGTCCCTGGAATAGATAGTCCGTTTAATGTATTAAGTGTGACTTAATCATGAGAACACATTAAACATAAGGACACTATTCCTAAAGTATCCGTAGTCGAGCTTTAGTGTGAAGTGGGATAACATTAAAGCATTAAGACTATTATGTTTGTAGACTGATGATCACATCTCATGGATCATGGATAAAGAGTTATCAAGTCTTAAACATAGGTATGAATATTAGGAGTAATATTTATACCGGATTGACCCGCTATGAGAATACTATATAGAACGTTATGCAAAGTGTCATAAGTTATTCTCATGGTGATAATAGTGTATTCCACTCTTCAACCTGAAACCACTATGGATCCTAGATGTAGAGTCGAGTGCTTTATTGCTGATCCAATGTTGTCCGTAACTGGATAACCATAAAGACAGTTGATGGGTACTCCACGAAGCATACTGAGGGACATGAGTGACCTAGATGGAATTTGCCCATCCTGCATAACAGGATAAATGTCTATGGGCCCAATATTGAACTGGACAAGGATGACACGGTCTATTCCTTGTGTTCAATATAGACATAAGGGCAAAAGGGTAATTATACACATAATTATTATCACAGATGGTTTTGTCAGATCACATGACATTTTCGTGTCTTGGGTAGCAGTGATGTGTTGCTAGATACCGCTCACTGTTTATTATATTAAACGCGTGATTTAATATAATTGCCAACGTCGCGAAAACCTACAGGGTCACACACAAAGGACAGATTGATGAGAGATAGAGTAACTAAGGAATACCGTAAGGTACGGTGCCCTTAAGTGAATTATAGAACATCGTAAGGTACGGTGTACTTGAGTAGAATACGAAATATGGTAAGGTACCATGGGCTTAAGTGATTTTGGGCATATTATAAGATATGGGCCAAAATACACTTAAGTGGGCTTTTAGCTTGAAGCCCACACAAGTGGTTCTATAAATAGAACCCTTGTGCAGAAGCATTCATTGCGGTTGCATTATTTTCGTTTTCTCACTCTCTCTCTCTCACTCAAAGCCTTCACTCGTACCAGCTAGCACTGAGATTGAAGGAATCCGTTCGTGTGGACTGAGTAGAGACGTTGTCATCGTTCAACATTCGTGATCGCTTCGTGGATCTGCATCAAAGGTTTTAATCGTCACAAGAGATCTGCACCAAAGGTTTCAACCGTCACAAGAGGTAAATATTCTATCACTGATCATGACCATTCGTAAGGATCTCTAAAGGAGAAAATTTTAATTTCCGCTGCGTTTTGGACTGCAATTCTCCCTCACAGTCATCACCATCACATAAATGAAAAAGGAGGACATGATCTGAAATAAAAAATGGCGTAGAGCACGAATCTGACCTCAATTTTAACTAACTCCAAATATATAGAAAGATATGAGGAGTTGAATTTTGAGGTGTGTCAATTGAGTTACTTCGACTTGACCTCAAAGTAACTCAATCTTCTTGCCTATATTGATAGGACCTCAAACAACCAAAGATCCAAGAGAATTGATGAGAATTGAGTGAGAATCGAAGAGAAGAAAATTTCTGGAAAATACCTTCAATGTTGTGCAGAACTTGATCTTGCTTGCTTTAATCCTTGCTTGATCACACTCAGGAAGCTTTCAGAAGTGGTTTGAGAATGGAACAAAGCTTTGGATCTTGGAGTTTTTGAATCTCCAAACAGTGAGATTCAAACTCAATTTTCAAATGAAAATTCTCAGGTTTTCCTTTGAATTGTGAGGGTTTGAAGAGAGGGGGAAAATCTGGTGCGCCAAGGTCCTTTCAAATGAGCTAAGAGGGCTTGTATTTATAGCAATTAGGAGTGTTATTTGCACACTTGAATTTGTTTCCAAATTTGGCAAGGTCATGCACAAGCTTGCATGGGCGTGTACATGCCCATGAAGCAATCCATTTAGGTCCAAATGCATCTGAAATGAAGTTGAAATGAAGCTTGAATGACAAGGCAATGCAATGCGATGTTTTGAACATTTGATCTTTCCACTTGATGCAGACCTGTTAAGACCATGCGCAACCCTAGCAAACCTTGTCCAAATGGATGAAATAGGACTCTTTGGAAATCATAGATCAAGGGGAACAACTCTTATGTTGGACACTTTTCCCTTTGGAACTTGAATCATGGTGAATTTTGAGGTGGAAGTTTGGAAATTTCAACATGTTGAAATTTTTTCTAAGTGTCAAGCCATATACCTCAATGTTCCACCTTACTTAACTTTTCATGTGAGCTCCAAATGAGAAACGTGTCTTCATCAAAGTTGTAGATCTTTAAAAGACCTTAAAAATGGTCACCAATTTTCATGTCATTTGGATCTAGAATGATGGAGTTATGCATTTTTGAAGTTGAGGAAAATCACTTGTTCAAAGGTATAGGTCAAAAATGACCTATAATGTATCCTCATATCACATGCTCATAAAAGTTGATTTAACTTTCACTCCAAACATAAAAGTTGAATTAGACATCTTGAATTTGATTGTGCAACTTGGAAATCTTTCATATCATAAAAATTGAGCAAGTTATGGCCTTGAGAAGTTGACTTTCAAATTAGGGTTTAGACAAAATGACCTATAATGTTTGAACATGTAAAATGACTTTCCAAGCAAAATTAGCTCTAGACTTCAACATGAAAGTTGTTTGGAATGTCATTTAGAGTAACGTTACCCTTGGGATCATTTTCATATGATGAAAATTGTAGGAGATAGGGTCTAGCGGGACTCAGTTTTGATCGAATGGATTCATCTGGCCAACCACCATCAACCAACTTGCTATCATGCAATTATCTTGACTTTATAAGCTCATGGTAGATCATATATGCATAATATGATGAATTTTGAAGTATCCCTTTAGAAATTTTATCAATTGGTGATGAAGCTTGTTGAAGAAGTTACTTAAGATACCTAGACAAACTAGGGTTTTCAAGGCAAACCACCTCCAAACTCTTGAAGAATACTTGATAAAAGTAACATGTAGAGATCAATGGGACTCATATATTATGCTTAGAGACATTTTAGATCAATCTCTGGTTGTGCTCTTAGCCATGAGGGTCTTAAACCCTAGATGTGAACTTGATATATCAAATGGGGATCATGCCCTTTCTACAAAAGAGTTAGGCAAATGCAAAGACATATTTTTGGTATTTTGGTTAGTAAAAATGATAATATACAATTATGATACAATCACATAGTGCTTGGTGATCTCTCCCAAAACAAACCCAATGAAAAAGGGGTAAGGAGGATACCAAGATGTGACCCCAATGCTAATGCATATGAGGAAATTGCATGAGGGATCTTAGGGTCAAAAATTAGGGTCTTACAGCTGCCCCTATTTAAGGACATTCTAACTGAGGAGGTGAAGGTTAAAATCTTCGTATCGACTCAGTTGAATGAGCTTAAATCAAAGAGATGACTATCCACAGGAGCATGATGCATTCCGTAAGGGGATAGAAAGGGTATAGAAAGGGTATGTGTAGGCCAGACTATGACTTAGAAACTGCTGGGAGACTAGAGGAATTCCATAAAAAATGGAAAGACTCAGCCGGGGAAACAAAAACATATGTAGGGGAAACGAGTAGATCAGGATAAAATTGACATACTTGAATCATGCAGGTGTAAGACCCTAATTTTGACCCTAAGATCCCTCATGGCATCATATCATTTCTCATTGCATTGCCTCAAGGATCATAGCATCTTGGTTCTTTACCCTTGGGTTGGGAATTGTGTGAGTTGGTTTGAGACCAAAAAGCATGCTTGAATTGTATATTATGGCTTTTCTTATTTCATTTACTAACCAAAAGCACAAAAATATGTCACTAAATTGTTTTGGTTTGAAGCTTAAGTAGTCATGTGATCCAAAGCTCTTAGGAGGCTCCTATGCCCAAATAAGTGGCCAAATGAAGATGAAAGCAAGCATGACAATGTTTCACAAAGCTCTCAATCATCATATATGTCTCCCAAGTATCTCAATTTTTCAATTTGATCAAGATAAACCAAAGGGCTTGAGGCTTGTTTCCCTAGGAAACCCTAATTCATTTATGCATTGATTGTGCCTTGCTCATGAAGCAACCTCAACCTATGATCAAATTAAATCAAGGGAAGTTCTTTCATTCATCATTTTATGCATATATGAGCCTACGTGAGTATCCCAAATCATTCATTCATCAAGATTTGAAGTTTGAACTTGAGAAGTTGACCAGTCAAATCATCTGACTATTTTGAAATCTATTGAGACCTAACTTTTGATGTGTTTGTCAAATGATGATAACCCCAAGAGAAAACATGTTCTTAAGAACTATATGAACAACTTTCATGTTCATGAAAAATTCATTTGAAACTTGGAAGGTCATCATTCATTTCAAAACATTATAGGTCATTTTGACTGAAACCCTAATTTTGGGTCAACTTCCCAAGGACCTAACTCCTTCATTTTTTATGATTTTGAGGTGGGATCAATTTAATTGGAAAGCTTAAGATGTCTAGTTAAAATGTTATATTGGACAAAATTTCATAATCCTAAAATAAACACATGTGATAATACAAAACATTATAGGTCACTTTGGACCAAAGCCATTGAATCTTGAAAAAGTCCAACTTCAAGTGCCCATAACTTTCTCATAAGAAATACAAATTATTCAAAATTTAAGTCCATATTGATCATCTTAAAAAGATCTACAACGTTTATGTTGAATGTGTTTCCATTTGAGGCTTACATCATTGATACAAAAGGGCTTGAAGTTGGTCACTTTTGGCAAAATTTTCAAAGACATGTTTTGTACATCAAACTTCATGGCCAGTTTTTACAATTTTCCAAACTCCAAATGGATTTTTGTTCAACATGACATTTGTTCCTTATGTCAATACCTTTCCAACCATTACCCACATGCCTATGTTTGGATTTTCCATATGGGACTTTCGAAGAAGGGAACATTTAGGCCCAAATATGGAATTCACATGAAACCTTCATGCACAAGCAATTGCCATTCAATCTGCACGTCCAAACCATCTCCAAATCACTTCAGCTTGCATTTCCAATTGGTTTTGGGCCTCACATGCGCCTGTACAGGCCCATGCATGGAGGACCCAATGATCATGCACATGGATTGCACTCACCTTGCCTTGCACTTTCAGCTATAAATAGATGCATTACTTCATTCAATTCTCAAACTGAAGGCGCCTAAAACTCTGCTGGAATCCATACCTAACCTCACACCAAAGGAATTTTGAATTTTCATTTCGCTTTTCAAGTTTGATTTTCAACAACATTAGTTGATCTTCAATACTAATTCCTATACCTTGCACTCATACCATACATCAAGATCAAGCTGCAAGCAAGAGTTTGGTTGGATCGTGCTCATCAAAGCTGCACTTCAAAGGTTTGCATCTCAACTGTTTTGCTTCGAATCTCACCATATATTGTGATTTCCTTGAGTTTGCTTGGTTTTCTGAAGTCCTCGTGTGAGAGGCAAGCCAATGGTGGCTTTAATTTCATGAATTGATGAATTGCAGATTGAACACCTGGATTTTCCATCTCAGATTTCTCTCTCTATAGAGATCTTGAGAGTAATCCAAGGTTATAGAGGGTGATGTACATCACCCTAGCTTTAATTTGGTATAAAGATCATGTAGTTTGGTTGAGGTTGCAAAACCTGCAACTGGTGGTCAGAATTCGTTTGCTCACCAGAGAAGATGGTGGTTTCCACCACCGTCCCCACATGGTTGATCCTGAACCCTTGGATAAGGCTCCCACGATCTAATCCTGACCATGCTTTTGTTTGACTTCATTTAATTCATGATACTTCGCGTTTGACTAATGACCACGGTGAGCGCGCGTATCTGAGCCACGTGATGGTCCACGTCAATTAATGAGGCTAGGTCATGCGCTCCAGATTTTTTCTCTTTTTATAATTTCTGTTTTATTTTCTTTAAATCCATTTATTTTCAAAAAATCATAACTCTTTTATTTGGAATCACAAAAATATGAGACCAATTGCAAAAATTTTCTTTTAAAATCTAGTTTCATAATCTGATTTTTAATTATTTTTGTGATTCCATTTAATATTTTTTGTGAATTATTTTGTTTTTAATAGTTTTTAATTCATTTAAAATACTTTTTGATATTCAAAAATGCCAAAAATATTTTCTTAACATATTTGGATCATGATAAGTCTATGAAAATATTCTCATCAATTTCTTAATTGATTTGAGATTTATTTAAGATTTTAATTCATTTGTGTTATATTTTAATGCTTTTAATTGATTTTAAAATAGTTTCTATTTTGAAAAAATGTTGAAATTTTTTGTCAAACTTTATTTGACCATGTTAGACTTATGATGATCCAATTGGACTTATCCAAGTTGATTTGAATTGGATTTGAAGTTTGACCTTACTTTGTTCATTTTATTTTATGTATTATTTAATTCCAAAAAATACCAAAAATATGTTTGACCTTTCTTGACTTCTAATCTTCATTTCACTTATGTTTACCATTGATTGATGTTGATTCCATTCAAATTTGATCATTGTGTTTTGGTTATGTCATTTGAATTTCCATTTTGTACATTCTATCTTCATCTCTTTTCTTCTTCTTTTTCTTTTGACCAATGAGTTAATGATTTGTGGTTAGCCTTGACATATGAGAGGCTTAACCTTTATTGATCCAAATCAAATTCAACTTGATCAAAGATCAAGTGAATTGCTTTGTGTCCAAGATAGGTTGCTTCTTGGTCAAGCAAAGAACCTGGAATCCATACAAGGTCATCCTTCTTTTCTTTTGGCATGGCAAGTTGTAGGAGCTTGGCTTACTAGTCATGATCTCTAACTTGTGTTTATTTGCCTATAGTTTTATTGACCAACCTCAGATAGGTGTGACTACTACATTAGTCCACTTACGATTGAGAGATGAGAGATGAAGACCATTTGCGTGCTTGGGTCCGTGAGCGAGAGGAGCTACTTCAGCAACTCAGAGATAAAGATGTTGTGATAGAATTTATGGAGCATCAGATTATTGATGAGCCAGATGATGTGGTTACTTCTCTTCTTCCTCATTCATCCAAGTTTTGGAAGAAGAAGTATGATCGACTCGCCAAGGAGAAGGCAGATATGGAGGCAGCCTATGAGAGAGAGGTGAAGAGGCTTTGTGCAGCTTATCTTCCGGTCTCGAGAGCTTTAGACGATTGTTTCTAGGGTTCCATAGGATGTTATTTTCCTTCTCTCTTGTATTGTATTTGGTTACCAAGACTGTACTTCTTTAGTGTAAATTTTTTTCCAAATATTATTGATATGAATATTCCATTATATGTCTAAAAGATTAATATTTCCAAATATTTGCAAGTAGATCTCTATAAAGTTCCTCTGATAAAAAAATAAAATCATATGCACAAACATTGCATGCATCATATGCATAAGCAGGTTTTGTTCAGAGCTTCTTAATCAGTGGTCTAACTCTGTGTTCTTCATTTATTTTGAAGATAAGCTGACGCACCGGTATAACACCTGGGCCAATCTACCAAAGCTGATGGATCATCTTGAACAAGAGAACAGAGAGTTGAAGGAAGAAGTAGCTAGGTTGACTACCCTGATGGAGTCATTTCTGGCTACTCAGAGCCAATCTTTTCCAACACCTACAACTCCTCCCTTGAGGACGATCATCTCAAAGATTGCTTCTTCCACAGTGCCTGCCACCACTGCTCACTTTGCGCCTGTTATGCCAGCCGGGTTTCCCTGGGGGATGCTCGCGAACTTTGTGCCTGAAGGTCTTGCTCCGACCTTTGCTTCTCTGCCGACATCTAGCCCGGTCCTTGAAGTGCCACCTCCCATTGTGCACACGTTACCGAGAGTCGAAGACACCATTTATCACTCTGAGCCATCTGAGGGCCTAGATGTCTATGAGAAAATGGACGCTATGAATGACCAATTCCTTGAGCTGCGCAAGGATTTGAAGACTCTAAGAGGGAAAGACCTCTTCGGTAAGTCTGCTGCTGAGTTGTGCCTCGTGCCCAACGTCAAGATTCCTATCAAGTTCAAAGTGCCTGACTTTGAAAAATATAAAGGAAACACTTTCCCTCTCAGCCATCTTGTGATGTACGTACGCAAGATGTCAACTCAGACTGACAATGATCAACTCCTCATCCACTATTTCCAAGACAGCCTATCCGGTGCCGCACTTAGATGGTATATGGGTCTGGATAGTGCGAACATCCACTCCTTCAACGACCTTGGCGAAGCTTTCGTCAAGGAGTACAAATATAATGTTGATATGGCTCCCGATAGGGACCAACTGAGGGCTATGTCCCAGAAGGAGAATGAAACGTTCAAGGAGTACGCCCAGAGGTGGCATGAGTTGGCCGCACAGATTGTGCCCCCACTCGAAGAGAAAGAAATTACGAAGATCTTTTTAAAGACTTTAAGCTCTTTCTACTATGAGCGGATGGTTGCTAGTGCTCCCTCGGACTTCACCGGAATGGTGAACATGGGGATGAGGCTAGAGGAAGGAGTCCGTGAAGGACGTCTGGCCAAAGATGAAGGCTCTTCCGCAAAAACTTATGGGGCTTTTTCAAAGAAGAAGGAGGGAGAGGCACATGCTGTGTCCTCCCATGTCAAGAGAAGACCCTTTGTGAAGAGGAAGATTGTGCGCCCTGCCAGTAACCAGCACCAGGTGGCTCATGGAGCACCTGCCTTCAGGGAAACTCAACATTATCAACAACAAGAACAACATCAACAATATCAATAACAACAACATCGTCCATAACAGCAGGCCTACCAGCCTCAAAACAACAACAATACCAGCACCAACTACGATAGGAAAAAGGGTCACTTTTGATCCAATTCCAATGACCTATGCTGAACTTTATCCTTCATTGATTGAAAAGAAGATGATTACTCCACGCGACCCGCCCGCTGTACCGACCAACCCTGAGTGGTGGTACAAGCCAGAGCTTCATTGTGTATATCATTCCGGTGCTCCCGAACATGATGTGGAGAATTGTTATCCCCTGAAGACCAAGGTGCAAGACCTTGTTAGAAGTGGGATTTTGTTTTTTGAGGACGTACGTCCGAACGTGAAGAAGAACCCATTGCACGAGCATGGGAAATCTGCTGTGAACATGGTTCAGGGTTGCCCTAGCAAGTACAAAGTCATGTATGTTAGTCACATCAGGAAATCATTGGTCGAGATGCATAGGTTGTTATGTGGATACAGTCACTATGAGCATGACCATGGCAGATGCCGAGTGTACACTGTCAACGGGAGAGGATGTCGCCAAGTCAAGAAGGACATCCAAGAGATGCTGGATCAGGGTGTGATCGAGATACTTCAGAATCGTGATGAGGATGAAGTGAATGTTATATCCCTTGTTTTCAAAATAATAGAACCTGTTATTGTCAGATATGATGGCAGCAAGAAGAAGGTTTCTCCCTCTCTTATCATCAAGCCAGTGGGCCCTGTCCCGTATTCTTCAGATAGAGAAGTGCCATACAGATATAACACAGTTGCGTTAAAAGATAGGAAGGAGGTGTCGTTGCCCTCCACTTCTGTTGTGAGATATTTGATGTTAGTGCTGTGACCCGCAGTGGTCGTGTTTTCTCGACGCCGCCGAAACCCCAAGATGACATGAGAAGAGGTACTGTTGATAATTCTGCCACCCCTATGGGTACTTCTTCTTCTCCGAATCCGGCACTTGTTGTTGATAAATCCGTGAAAGCTCATGACCCTGTTGGCCAGAATGGCATATTGAAAGAGGACTGTGATGAGATGCTAAGGCTCATCAAGAGGAGCGAGTATACTGTTGTTGATCAGCTGCTTCAAACCCCATCAAAGATATTTGTCCTATCTATGCTGATGAATTCTGAGCCACACCGGGAAGCGTTGTAGAGGGTGTTGAACGTGGCATACGTGGATCACGATGTCACAATTGAACAGTTTGATAGCATTGTTGCAAACATAACCGCTTGTAACAATTTGAGCTTTTGCGTTGCTGATCTTCCCGAGGAGGGAAAAGACCATAATTTGGCTCTACACATTTCCATGAACTGCATGGATCTTTAGTGCCTCCCGATTTCTTTTCCTTTGTGGCAATTATTCACCATGAAGATTGTATTTCGCATGCATACATTTGCATCATGAGGTCTCTTAGGGACCAAAATTCGTCTCTTTGCTATTATTTAAGCTCATTCTATCTCGTCGAGACGAAGATTTTAACCTTCATATCTCCGGCTAGAATGACCTTAAATAGGGGCATCTGTAAGACCCTAATGTTGACCCTAAGATCCCTCATGACATCATGTTATTGCACAAGTGCACTGCCTCAAGGATCATAGCATGTTTGGCTCCTTAAATCTAGGGTTGGGATTTGTTTGAATGGTTTGAGATCACCAAGCATGCTTGTATTGTATGATATTGCATTTCTTATTCGATTACTAACCAAAAGCACAAAAATATGTCACTAACTCTTTTTGTTTTGAAGCTCAAGTGGTCATGTGCTCCACAATGCTCTTAGGAGGCTCCTAAGCCCAATGCAATGGCTAGATGAAGATGAGAAAAAGCATGACAATGGTCCAAAAAGTTCCTAATCATCATATATGTCTCCCAAGTATCTCAATTTTCCAATTTGATCAAGATAACCCAAAGGGCTTGAAGATTGTTTCTCAAGGAAACCCTAATTTCATTGTGCTTTGACTATGCCTTGCCCATGAAGCAATCTCAACCTCTGATCAAATTTAATCAAGGGAAGTTCTTTCATTTATCATTTTATGCATATATGAGCCTATTTGAGGCCCCTCAATCATTTATTCATCAAGATTGGAAGTTTGACTTTGAAAAGTTGACCAGTCAAGTCATCTGACTAAGCTGAGGTTCAATGAGCTATAATTTTTGATGTGTTTGTCAAATTAAGATGACCCTAAAATAAATGTTCCTAAGAACCATATGAACAACTTTCATGTTCATCAAAAATCCATTTGAAACTTGGAATGTTATCATTCATTTCAAAACATTATAGGTCATTTTGACTGAAACCCTAATTTTGGGTCAACTTGCCAAGGGAATAACTTTCTCAATTTTAATGATTTTGAATTTAGACTAAAGGAATTGGAAATATTGAGATGTCCACTTCAAATGTTATGTTGAAAAAAACTTCATAATCCTAAAGGAAATACATGTGATATTGCAAAACATTATAGGTCATCTTGGACCTAATTCATTGAATTTGAAGTACCCAACTTCAAATGCCCATAACTTTGTCATAGAAAATCCAAATGATGCAAACTTTGAGTCTAAATTGACTACCTTGAAAATATCTACAACTTTGATGTGGGAGATTTTCTCATTTGAAGCTTGTATCATGAGTACGGAGGGGTTTAACCAAGCTTGCTTTTGGTTAACTTTTTCAAAGTGATTTGAATATGTTTTATACTTGAATTTTCCAGGCCAGTTTTGATCAATTTGCACATGTCAAATGATTTTTTGCCCAACATGACTTTTGTTCCTTATTTCAAAAGCTTTCCAACCATTACTGACAATAGTCATTTGGGTCTACCATTTGGGAGATTCTAATTTCTTTTTATTTATGTGCATTTTTGATATTTTATGTTGTAACTTGAAATGCAAGCGTTCTTCAATCCATGTGCACAACCACATGGTTTCCCAATGATCTTTGCAAGCTTCTTCAGCCATCCATGGCCCTCTCACACGTCCACAAAGGCCCATGCATTCAAAATTTCAATTCCCATGCACATGAGTAAAGTGTGATGAGCAGATGCATTCAGCTAGAGGCTCCCTCTCCCTCATTTGATAACCTTTTGGAGATTCCTTATGCTACAGAACGGAAACCACACCCTCACCAAAGGAATCATTCAACATTTTTTCAGATTTTTTCGAGCTTGAAATTCAACAACATTAGTTGAGTTTCAAAGCTAGATTCCTTAGCCAATCACCTTCCATACATCCAGAGATCAAAAAGGAGCAAAGAGCTTGAAGGATTCGTGGCCAGAAGTTCACCAATTTGAAGGTATAAACTCAAACTGTTTGGATCTGAAACTCATAATTCAATGTAGTATTCTTGTGTTTCTGTGGTTCTCTGAAGTCCTCATACTTGAGACAAGCTTTTGGTGCATTCAATTTTCCATTTCATGAACAATCCGTGTGGACACCATGATTTTCTCTTTCATCTTTCTCTCAATATAGGAAGAATGAAGGAAATCCAATGGTACAGTGATGATCTACATCACACGAGCTTCATTTCCATGCCTTTCTTTTTCATTTTCAATGAGATTTATTTTCCTGCAAATTTGGCCGGAATCTGTTGGTTGGCCAGAGAAGCTGGTGATTTCCACCGCCATCACCACATGCGCATGCTTATGGCCCTTAGATCTCTCCCTAACAATCTAATCTCATGTGTTCGTTTTAATTACTTGTTTTAATGCATTGTGTCACGCTGTTGACTTGAGTGTATCGTGTATCCTCAGATCCAAGTCGTGCACCATTGCCTTGTCAATTAATGAAGTGGATCTAGTGGCTCAATATTTTTTTGTTTATTTCATTTTCTTTTTATTTTCTTTTAATTCATTCTATTTTTCAATAATTCATTAAAAATTCATATGAAGTCAGAAAAATATAAGACCAACTTCGAAATTTTTCTTGAAAAATCTAGTTTCATATTATGATTTTTAATTATTTTTGTGACTTCATTTGATATTTTTCATGAATTATTTGGTTTTTAATGATTTTAATTCATTTTAAAATGCTTTCTGACTTTTAAAAAACACAAATATTTTCATAGCATCTATGGGTCATGATAAGTCAATGAAAAATAGTCTCAACTATTTCTTGTTTGTTTTGAGATTATTTGAGATTTTAATTCATATTATGCTCTTTTTGGTTGTTTTTAATTGATTTTAATTACTTTCTGACTTTAAACATTTGTGAGAAAATTAGTCAAAGTTTGTTTGACTATGTTGAACCTATGAAAATTTAATTGGACTTTTTGAAGTTGCTTTGAATTGAATTTGAGGTTCAACTTTGTTTGTTTATTTTTTATTGGTATTTTCTTTTAATTCAAAAAATACCAAAAAAATATTGTGGACTTCTTGACTTGTTATATTCATTTCTTTTCTGTTTGGTGTTGATCAAGGTTGAGTTGATTCAAATTTGATCAAATTCATTGGATCTTGTGGTTTGAAAATCCTTAAGGATCATCACCTAGAAAGATGAATGAATTTGATCAAGGATGAGTTATCCCTTGATCAATTAGGATTGGTTGATGTCTTCTTACCCCCTCCCTTTCATCTTCATTCTTTTCTTTCCCTTAATGGCCAATGAGTTAAAGTCTTGAGGCTAGCCTTGACAAATAAGAAGTTTAATCTTCTTTGATCCAAACCAAACTCAACTTGATACATGATCAAGTGAGTCATTTTGTGTCAAAGATAGGTTACTTCTTGGTCAAGCAAATAACCAAAAGTCAATACAAGGCCCTTCCCCTTTTGTTTGGCATGACAAGTTTATGGAGCTTGGCTTACTAGTCATGACCTCTAACTTGTGTTCTTTGCCTATATTCTTATTGATCGGCCTCAGATAGGTGTGGCTACTATATTAGTCCACTTACGATTGCTTAACATAGCGCTACATTGTCTCATGACAAGTTAACATAACTCTACTAACTACTAAGTTTAATTTGAGCTTTTAAATTCTTGTCATTTACCTTTAATGTCATTTATTTCTTGCTCATTATTCATCTTGATTTTCATCTTTGCTCACTTGATCACATATTTTATGTTTATGTCATTTTTCTTTTGCTAATTTGAGTCCATTATTGTGTATAAATATATTGCTATTTTTGTGTTGTTTTTGTGTTTGTTTTGATGTGAACCAAAATGCAAAAGGAGAAAGGACTTAGAATTAGGATTTACCCTTGCTTAAAGGAGTTCAAGAGCAACTAGGCCTCATGCCTTTAGAATGAAAAATTTGTTGAAGAGCGACTAGGCCTCATGCCTTTAGAATGCTAAAACTCAAAGTTGACCTCAAAGGACTTCTCCTCAAACTTATTCTTTGTCCATTCCCTTTATTATGTTGTGAGCTTTTTGATGTGTGCTTTTGTGTGATAGGAACCTCATCTTAAGATTGTGAAAAGAGGACCATTGTCATGAGTAGCCAAGTTAAGAGCCAAGCCAAATGGAGATCCTAGGAGCTTGAATTCAAATTATTGATTACTTGCTTGTATGCTAAATCCAAAGGAAGGAGCATCTTGGGTCATCTCTATGACTCCAAGAAAAGGAACTCTAAGGGTTATCTTTCCTCTCTTATCTTTGTATGCTTTAGGAATAGCCCTTCTCTCTTCTCCCCACTCTAACCAAGCCAAAAATAATTTTCAAAACTTTGACTTTATTTCAAATTAGAAACCTAGGCCTTAGGCATTTGACTTTTCAAAATAATTTTCATAAATACTCATTGTAAATAAACTTTAATCCAACTTTGACTTCATTTTGTAAATAAATTTAACTTGTAAATATAACCCATTTCAAGTTGTTTTGTGGTTGCAATGGCCACCTGTTAAAACCTTTTCAAAAACATTAGTCATAGGTTTGAGTTATCATAGTGGTTGATGTAAATCTCACCTCATCCTTAGTGTTGGATTATAAGCCTTCCATGCTTATTATAGGGTTAACCCCTCACTAGCATGTTGAAGCCTTCCTCACATGGTGGATTGTTGGTTTAGGTTGAGTTTTTTCCCTTTGATAACAAAAGACCTTAGGGCTTTTGATAAAAATCAATTCACAAATCTTTGAAATTTTTACCACAAACTACGCGGTTTTGATCCTCCTTTGTGATGGTACGTAGGCAATGGGTTCATCCATTCAAACAATAATATTTGTAAATATAATCTATTCTCTTCTCATCCCTCCAATCTTTTGCACAAATCTTTTCACAAATACCAACCTACAACACATATTTGCAAAAAGGGTTCCCTTAGAGTACTAAGGATGTTTTGGGTGTGTAAAACCTTCTCATTTCATAACCAACCCCCTTACCTAGATCTCTGACATTTTTATTAGTTTTTGATTTGAAAAACTTCTTACTTGGCTTTTGTTCGCTCTTTAGCCTTTCCTTTGGACAAATAAAAGTGCAGTGGCGACTCGAATTGTATGTTGACTTTTGGTTTAGTCAATAAACCTAAAGGTAACGAAAACCCCGCTACACTTTCTATTTTAAGTCATTCTTTGGAGAACACTCAACCCACTTATCACAAGCATGGATCCTTGAACCAAGACATCTTCCAAAGGAAGGAAAAAATGCCAAGTTTCCACACAATCCCATGAAAGAGGGGAGACTTACAATCTCACTAACTAGAATGCTACGCCTTTTGTGTCAAAAATTTAGCGCTATGTTAAGCAATCGTAATTGGACTTATGTAGAAGTCACAACTATTTGAGGCCGAGCAATAGAATTTTGGCGTTAATGCATGTTAGAGACATAGTATAATGGACTATGCTCATGAAACATACCACACACAAAAAGAATATGCAAAAGTGGTGGCCTAATCTCATCCATACTTATGTTGATTTTGCAATAAACTAGCCTTAGGATATAGAGATATCATATGTCAAATGAAATGGATGCATAAAGAAGGGGAATTAGATGAAGATGGAGGAGATTGGATCAAAACTCAAATTGGACAAAGGAGGACTTTTACCAAATTAAGGTCATTCATTCATTTTGGGAGATGGAATGTACATTCCATCAATCCCCTAAATCCAATGACATTGCATGTGTATAGCCTCAAGGATATTTAGCATCTTGGTTCCCTTTGCTTTTGGATGGGATCTCTTGTGAGTGGTTTGAAATCACCAAGCATGCTTGAATTGTATATCATTGCTTTTCTCATTTTGTTTACTAACCAAAAGCACAAAAATATGTCACTAACATCTTTTGTTTATAGCTTGAGCAATCACAAGGTCAAAAGCTTCAAGGAGGTCATTGGTACAAAGACATGGTCAAGAGGAGATGAAAGCAAGCATGGTAATGGTTCCTAAAGCTCTCATCCATCAAATGTGCCCCCCTAGTATCTCAATTCATCATTTTGATCAAAGCAAGTCAAAGGGTTTGAGGTCTTGTTCTTCAAGGAAGCCCTAATTCATCTGTGCACCACAATGCCTTGCTCCTAAAGCAACCTTAGCCCATGATCAAATACAATTAATGGAAGTTATTTATTCATAATTTCATGCATATTTGAACTTATTTGAGTGTCCTAAATCATCAATTCATAAAGATATGAGTCATGGACTTGAGAAGTTGATCAGTCAATTCATCTGACTATTTTGAAATGCACTAAGACCTAACTTTTTATGTGTTGGTCAAATGGAGATGGTTCCAAATACAAAAAGGTTCTTAAGGACAATATTAACAACTTTCATGTTTATCAAAAACTTATTTAAAGCTTGGAAGGTCATCTGTTATTCCAATACATTATAGGTCATTTTGACTAAAACCCTAATTGTGGGTCAACTTCCCAAGAACACAACTCATTCATTTTTTATGATTTTGAGGTGGGATAAAATGAATTGGAAAGCTTAAGATATCTACTTCAAATGTTATGTTTAACTAAATTTCAAAATCTCAAAGGAAATACATGTGATAATGCAAGACATTATAGGTCCTTTTTAACCAAAGGCATTAAAAGGCAAAAAAGTCCAACTTCAAGTGCCCATAACTATTTCATCAAAAATCCAAATGATGCAAAATTTAAGTCCATTTTGATTGTCTTGATGGGATCTACAACTTTTATGTTGGCCGATTTTCCCTTTGAAGCTTTCATCATAAAAAAAAGGGCTTGAAAGTTGGCCAATTTTAGAAACCTTGCCTTGACATATCTTGCACCTTGCACTTTAAACTCCAATTTCATAAAGTTCCACACTTCAAATGAGTTTTTGTCCAACATAACATTTGTTCCTTATACAAAGACCTTTCCAACCATTACCCACATGCCTATGTTTGGGTTTTCTAAATGGTACTTTCGAAGAGATGAATGTTTAGGTACAAATGAGGAATTCACTTGAAATCTTGGTGCATAAGCAATTGCCTTGCAAGTCACACGTCCAATTCCATTTGGCTGATGCTCAGAATTCATTTAGCATTGTTTTTGGGCCTTGTGCATGATCATGCAAGCCCATGCAATGAAGCTTCACATGCCATGTACACAGATCATTTCACACTCTCCTTGCCACTTCCTCTATAAATAGAGACTTCATTCCATTCATTTGGGACGCCCAATTCAACCTGAAATGCTGCAGAATTCTCTCCATAACCATCACTAAAGAAGCAAGTTCCATTTCTCTTCAAAATTTTCAGATCTAAAATTCAACTTCATCTGGTTGAATTCTTAGATTTAATGCTTCTAAACCTTCACCATTCATCTCACTGAAATTCTGTTTTGGCAAAGCAAGCAAGGCATCAAGCTCAAGATACCAGTATTCAAGCACACACTCCAACTGGTATTTTCTTCGATTCTCATCATCCATGGACCTTTTTGCTTGGATCTAATGTTTTCTGAAGTCCTCACTTGAGAGGAAAGCTAGTGGTAGCTTCAATTTTGCTTTTCCTTGATCTGCATTTTGCATACCTGAATCTTCCACCTCAGATTTCTCCATTTATACGAATCTTGAATGTGATTCAAGGTTACAGGGGTGATGTACATCAACCCAACTTCATTTTGGTATAAGGGTCGTGCATTTCCATGGAGGTTTGAAAACCTGCAAAACTGGCCGGAATCTGCAGGCTCATCGGAGAAGAAGGTGGCTCCGGTGGCCACCTGTTTCCAGTTTAAATCCTGGCCGTGTGATCTTGTTCCCAGATCGAATCCTGATCATCCATTGTTATGACTTTTATTTGTTTTCCATGTGCTTGCATTGACTGTGGACTTCCATGCGCGCGCATCTCCCAGCCTTGTGATCTGCCAGCTCAATTAATGAGCTCAGATCCAAGCGCTGTGGATTTTACTAATTTTCTAATTTCTATTTTTATTTTCTTTAATTCCTTTTATTTCAAAAAATCATATCTCTCTCATTTTTTATCCAAAAATTATGGGACCAATTGCATTATTTCCCAAATAAATTCTAGTTTCTATTTCTGATTTTTAATATTTTTTATTTTGTCATTTGATATTTTTTGTGAATTTTCTCTTTTCTGGTTATTTTTAATTCATTTTAATTAGTTTTTGATATTCAAAAAATGCAAAAATATTTTCTCAACCTATTTGAATGATGATAGATCTATGAAAAATATTCTCATCAATTTTTAAATTGATTTGAGATTTATTTGAGATTTTAGTTCAATTAGGTTATTTTTATTCATTTTTTAATTGATTAAAAATAGTTTATGACTTTTAAAAATGCTGAAATTTTTTGTCAAACTTTGTTTGACCTTGTTGAGCTTGGGATAAATTACTTGGACCTTCCAAGGTTGATTTGAAGTAATTTTGAAGTTTGACCTTTCCATTTATTTTTAATTCAAGTTTATTTTAAATATTAAAAAATACCAAAAATATTTTATTCATTTCTTGACTTCCAATCTTCATCTCACTTCTGTTTTTGATTGTTTGACCTTGACTTTCAATGTTATTGGTCAACATATGAGGATTGGTACATTGTATTTCATTTAATGCACTTTAATTTTGCCATTTCCATTTCTCTTATCCATCTTCTCCTTCTTCTTCTTCTACTTCTTTTCTTCTTGATCAATGAGTTGAAGGTTGATAAGTTAGCATTGATTAGGGAGATTTAATCTTCCTTGATTCAAATCTAATTCATCTTGATCAATTGATCAAGTGAATGGCTTTGCATTAAGGATAGGTTGTCTTCTAACTTATGCAAAAGGCTTAAACCAATACAAGATCAATTCTCATTTTCTTTTGGCATGGCAAGTTGTTGGGACTTGGTTCACTAATCAAGACTCCTAACTTGTGTTTGTTGCCTACATTATTATTGACCGGCCTCAGATAGTTGTGACTTCTACATAAGTCCAATTATGATTGCTTAACATAGCGCTAAATTTGCCTTATGGCACACTAACTACTAACACTAACTATTGACAATTAACATTTACTTTAGGCAATTTACTATTCTTGCACATATTATCCATTTGATTTTCCCTTTGCTCACTTGAGCACATGTTTATGTTAATGCCATTTGCCTTTTGCTCACTTGAGCACATAATTTTGTATATATTATTGTGCTTGTGTTTTGTTTTAATTGTTGTGGACTAAATGCAAAGAAATGGACTTAGTTTCTAGGACTTTCCCTATGCAAAGAAATGGAGAATTGGACTTAGATTCTAGGACCTTCCTTATGCAAAATTGGAGTAAAAGGATCTTAATGATGAAGATGGATTAGAAGGACCAAATCTCTAAACTCACTCTTGTCCATTCTTGTTTTACTTCATGGAACTTTTGATGTGTGTGCTTTTGTGCTAGGAGTTTCCATCTGAGCTTAATTGGAGGACCATTACCATGAGCATCCAAAGTGAGAGATACAAAGGCCATTGGAGGATTCTTAGAAGTATGGCCTTGTGTTTGATTGCTTGAAATATTTGCTTGTGATTGTTTTGTTCCAAAGGATGGGAGCTACTTGGATCATCAATATGATCTCAAGAGAGGAACTCCTAGTGTGGTTTCATTTCTTCATCCCTTCTCTTTTTATTTTAATTAGGACTTAGCCTTTCTTCTTCATCTCTCCATTCTAACCCAAGCCAAAACCTTTTGTGCAAACATTTAACTATTGCTTTCAAACATTAGAAACCTAAGCCTTATGCTTTTGATTTTCAAACTTTCTTTTCACAATACTTATTTTTGAATTGAGTCTTTAAGTCAACTTTGACCATTTTTGTACATACTTTTAATTGGTAAATATAACCCATCTGAATGTATTTTTGTGGTTCCAATGGCCACCTTCTTAAACAATTTTTTTTTATAACTTTTAGCTATTAGGTTTGAGTTATCCTTGTGGTAGATGTGATACTCACCTATATCCTTAGGGATAGACAATGAGTCTTCCATGCTTATTATAGGGTTAACCCCTCACTAGCATGTTGAAGCTATCCTCACATGGTGGATTTGTGGTTTGGTTGAGTTTTCTCCCTTGGACAACAAAAGACCTTAAGGCTTTAGGATCCATCAATTCACCAACTCATTTTGAGATTTTTACCCCGAACTACGAGGTTTTGATCCTAATCTTTTTATAAGATGGTACGTAGGCAATGGGTTCATCCATCCAAACAAATTGTAATTAACTTGTATATTCTCTTCTCATCTCTTCAATCATGTTTGCACAAACAAATTTTCACAAAAAAATACCAACCTTGCAACAAGTATGAAAAGGGCTCCCTAGGAGTACCTAGGATGTTTTGGGTGCCTAACACCTTCCCATTGCATAACCAACCCCCTTACCCAGATCTCTGTTTTCTTTTACTAGTTTTTGTTAAAACTTTTAGGTTTTTGTTCGCTTTCTAACCATTCCTTTGGATAAATAGAAGTGCGGTGGCGACTCGACTTGTATGATTTACCTTGGATTTAGTCAATATCTCTAATGGTAACGAATACCCCGCTACAGAAAAGTGGCGACTCTGCTGGGGATGAATCATTTGCCTAGTGGGTTTTGCCAACTTTTCATGCTTGTTGTATTGTATTGTCTTGTGACATATTTTTGTGCAATTTGGGATTACTGTATTGTAAGTAATGATTGATTTGCTTGATATTAATTCCTTGTATGCTTGGTGATCTTTGTGAGATGAGTTTTATACCCGAACTCGAGTGCACTTAGGATAGGAGAATGGAATAATCTTGTTGACTTGTGTGGAGTTATTCCTTAGCAAGTTGACTTGCAAGTCCATTCACTTGGTGGAGGTCATGTTGGGATCAATAATGTCACACAAGTAAGTTGTGGTTAGACATTACTCTTTCCAATATAGACCTTAGAAGCCAAGGACCTTAGTTTACCAAGCCCATCTTGGCCTATTCTTAAGATGTAGTGCGAAAGTCGTTCAAGTGTAAGATTTGATACAATTGTTATGCGATACTACACTCATAAGAGTCTCTCTTGAGAATATTTTTGGAATACGAGTAGTCGTTTCTCCAATAATATCCGAAAGATGGGATGATGACTATGGGAACCTCTTGTAGAACATGTTTGGCAGGTTTAAACCCTAGTACATTCCCTTTGGGTGGTTCTTAACCGAGACTCCATGCTCGTGACTTGCAACAAACCCTTGATTCATGGTTGATCCGTTCATGTAGCCTTAATATCAATGGAACTTGGGTGTTGATAAGGTGTAAACCATAATCCACCAAAATGGATGATTGATATTAAGGATAACATGACCCATCCCATGACCTTTGTTTGGTGTGCTTTGCTTGATCCTTGAGTGTGATTGTTGCATTCATGCACTCATTCGCATCCATATCATCAATAATGAAAAAAAATTCAAGGAACTTAAGGGGTTTATTTGCAAAATTTTCAGACATGGAAAAACAAATAAGGAATACAAAGAAGTACAGTTTCAGACACCCAGATCTGAAAGAGTTAAGGAATCTGACATCCTATGTATTAGATCCTTTGGGTTTCAAAGCTCGTTTTGGGAAGCTTCTTCCTCTTCTGACTACTCAGGTGGATGAAGGGTTGATGAGTGTATTGGTGCAGTTTTATGATCCCTTGTACCGATGCTTCACGTTTCCGGAATTCCAGCTTTTGCCTACGCTTGAGGAGTATGCCCATCTTGTGGGTATACCTATTCTAGACCAGTTGCCGTTCAATGGCTTAGAGAGTATTCCTACTTCTCAGGAGATAGCTGACATGTTGCACATAGATGAATCTCTGGTTGGTGCTCATATGACTACCAAAGGTGGAATTCAAGGTCTCCCTTCTGAATTCCTTATTGCTCAAGCTACTATCTATGGGAAGGCCATGAGTGAGGATGCCTTTGAAGCCATATTTGTACTTCTCATCTATGGATTGGTATTGTTCCCCAACATCGACAAGTTTATGGATGTGAACGCTATCAGGATCTACTCTGCTCTTAATCTCGTTCCTACTATGTTGGGTGATACCTATTTCTCTTTGCATATGAGGAATGCAAAGGGTGGTGGCGCCATTGTGTGTTGTTTGCCTCTGTTGTATAAGTGGCTTATTTCTCACTTACCGCAAACGGTCGCCTTCAAGGAGAACAAGGGATGTCTACGGTGGTCCATGAGACTTATGTCTCTCACTAATGATGATATATTTTGGTACAATCGTGTGTATGATGGTGTGCAAATTATCGACTCTTGTGGTGAATTCTCCAATGTACCTCTTCTTCGTACATGCGGTGGGATTAACTACAACCATGTTTTAGCACGTCGTCAGCTTGGGTTCCCCCTTAAGGATAAACCCAATAACATTCTGTTAGAGGGTGTATTCTTTCAGGAGGGTAAAGATCCCCAAGGCTTGAAAGCTAGGATGGTCCGCGCTTGGCACAAGATTCATAAGAAAGGAAAGAAGGAGTTGGGTCCCAAGAATTGCATCGCTTTGGAGCCTTACACTGCTTGGGTTAGGAAGAGAGCGTCTGAGTATCTCATGCCTTAATAGTATCCAAGACCTACAACCTTGGTTATGGTTGGGCCTTCAACCCTCCCTAACCAAGGAGTAGAGGAGTTGAGAGACAAAGACTTATCACGTGCCTGGATCCGTGAAAGGGAAGAGCTGCTTCAGCAGATTAAGGAGAAGGATGCTTTGATTGAGTTCCTCGAGCATCAAGTTATTGATGATCCTAATGATGCATGGACTTCTCTACTTCCTCAGTCTTCCAAGTTTTGGAAGAGGAAGTATGATCGACTCGCCAAGGAGAAGGCAGATATGGAGGCAGCCTACGAGAGGGAGGTGAAAGGGCTTCGTGCATCTTATCTTCCTGTGTCCCGAGCTTTAGATGATTGTTTCTAGGGATCCATCAGATGATTATTTTCCTTTTCTCTTGTATATGATTGACAATGTTGTACTTCTTTTCCCTGATATTATTTGATGAGATATTTCCATATGCGATAAATGTTAAATGTTCCCAAAATTTGCAAATAAAACCCTAAAGTTCCTCTGAAATATAAGAATAAATCATGTGCACAAGCATTGCATGCATCATGTGCATAAGCAGGTTTTGTTTTCGGTCTCTTGTTCTGTGGGATAACTCTGTGTTCTTCATTTATTTTAAAGACAAGCTGACTCACCGGTACTACACTATAGCCAACATTTAAAGACTGATGGATCATCTAGAGCAAGAGAACCGTGAGCTGAAAGAAGAAGTGGCCAGATTAAGTGCCTTGATGAAATCATTCCTGGCTGCCCAGAGCCAGTCTTCTCCGACGCCTTCAACTCCTCCTCAGAGGACAGTTATCTCCGAGATTGTTTCCTCAACTGTGCCTGCAGCCAGTGCACACTTTGTTCCAACGGCCATGCCAACCGGGTTCCCGTGGGGAATGCGTCCTAATTTCATGCCTGAGGGTCCTGCTCCTACTTTTGCTTCTATGCCAGCATCTAGCCTGGTCCTTGCTGTTCCTCCTCTTGTCGTGCACACCATGCCCAGGGTAGACGACACCATCTATCATTCTGAGCCATCTGAGGGCCCAGATGTCTATGAGAAGATGGACGCTATGAATGATCAATTTCTTGAGCTCCGCAAGGAATTGAAAACTCTCAGAGGAAAGGATCTTTTTGGCAAGTCTGCTGCCGAACTCTGTTTGGTTCCCAATGTGAAGATCCCTGTAAAATTCAAGGTCCCTGACTTTGAAAAATACAAAGGAAATACTTGTCCGCTCAACCAGCTGGTCATGTATGCCAGGAAAATGTCAACTCAGACCGACAATAATCAGTTGCTCATTCACTACTTTCAGGACAGTCTGTCCGGTGCCGCTCTGCGTTGGTATATGGGTCTAGACAGCGCAAACATCTGATCATTCAATGATCTTGGCGAGGCCTTCATCAAGCAGTACAAGTACAATGTGGATATGGCTCCCGATAGGGATCAATTGAGGGCCATGTCCCAGAAGGATAAGGAAACCTTTAAAGAGTACGCCCAGAGGTGGCGAGAGTTAGCAGCACAGATTGTGCCTCCGCTAGAAGAGAAGGAAATGACCAAGACCTTTTTGAAGACCTTGAGTTCATTCTATTATGAGCGGATGGTCGCTAGCGCTCGTTCTGACTTCACCGAGATGGTGAATATGGGGATGCATCTAGAAGAAGGGGTTAGAGAAGGACGTCTAACCAGAGAAGAAGTCTTTTCTACCAAACGTTATGAGGTGTTTGCAAAGAAGAAAGATGGAGAGGCACATGCTGTGACCTCTCATGTAAAACCAAGAAGACCCCCTGTGAGGAGGAAGACCGTGCGTCCCGCCGGTAACCAGCACCAGGTGGCTCATATAGCACCTATTTTCAGAGACAATCAACAATATCAGCAACATAGCAACAATCAGCAACCACATCCGCAATATCAGCAACAACAGCACCGACCGCAACAGCAGGCCTACCAGCCTCGAAACAGTAATCAAACCAGCACGAGTTACGAGAGGAAAAGGGTCACTTTCGATCCTATTCCAATGACGTACGCAGAATTATATCCCTCTTTGATAGAGAGGAAGTTGATTACTCCAAGAGACCCACCGGCTATACCTACTAACCCCCAATGGTGGTATAAGCCTGAATTACATTGTGTCTACCATTCTTGTGCTCCCGGCCACGACGTGGAGAATTGTTACCCTTTGAAGACCAAGGTTCAAGACCTTGTAAGGTGTGGCATTCTATGTTTCAAAGACGTAGGTCCTAACGTGAAGAAGAACCCATTGCCCGAGCATGGGAAGTCTGTCAACATGGTCCAGGGTTGCCCTGGCAAATACAAAGTCAAATATGTCAGTCATATTCGACAATCTCTTGTCGAAATGCATCGTTTGCTATGTGATTACAGTCACTATGAGCACGACCATGATAGATGCCGAGTATGCTCTGTTAATCGATTGGGTTGTCGCCAGGTGCGCAAGGACATTCAGGAAATGCTGGATGAAGGAGTCATTGAGATTCTTCAGAATAGGAATGTTGACAAAGATGAGCCTGAGGTCAACGTAATTTCCCCAGTATTCCGGATGCCTGAGCCTGTTATCATTAAGTATGATGGTAGCAAGCAGAAGGCTTCTCCTGTTCTTATCATTAAGCATGCCGGTCCAATACCATATTCATCTGAAAAAGCAATTCCCTTTCGCTACAACGCTGTTGCTGTAGAACATGGGAAAGAAGTGTCCTTACCATCCTCCTCTGTGGTGAACATTGCGGATGTAAGTGGTTTGACCCGCAACGATCGTATGTTTTCAGCACCTCCCAAGCCCCAGGCTAATGCTGATTTTGTTGAACGCCCGATTGGGAATGCTGTGAGCACTCCGAATCCGACACCTGTTGTTAAGCCCTCCTCTACATTGATAACTCCTACTTCTTTTGACCCGAGTGGAAATGTGAAAGAATACTGCGATGAGATGCTGAGGCTCATCAAAAGAAGTGAGTACAATATTGTAGACCAGCTTCTACAAACGCCATCCAAGATATATGTGTTATCATTACTTCTGAATTCAGAACCACATAGAGAGGCACTGCAAAAGGTTTAGGATGTGGCATATGTAGATCATGATGTCACAATAGAACAATTCGATAGCATTGTTGCAAACATTACCGCTTGTAACAACCTGAGTTTTTGTGACTCTGATCTCCCTGAGGAGGGAAGAGATCACAACTTGGCTTTACACATATCTATGAACTGCAAAGACGACGCCATGTCCAATATGCTGGTGGACACTGGGTCATCACTGAACGTATTTCCAAAAACACTCTCTCGAAACTGTCATATCAAGGGCCTCCCATGAGGCAGAGTGGAATTGTTGTGAAAGCTTTCGATGGGTCGCGTAAAACTGTGATTGGGGAAGTGGACCTCCCAGTCAAAATTGGACCAAGTGATTTCCAGATTACCTTCCAGGTTATGGACATCCACCCATCGTATAGTTGTCTCTTGGGTAGACCATGGATTCACGAGGCAGGCGCCGTGACATCCACCCTACACCAGAAGCTGAAATTTGTGAAGAATAAGAAACTGGTAGTGGTAGGGGGAGAAAAGCCTCTCCTGGTTAGCCATTTGTCTTCCTTCTCATATATAGATGCTGAGGATGAAGTTGGAACTCCTTTCCAAGCTTTATCTATAGCTGAGCCTATTGAGAAGAGAGCTCCTTCGTTTGCTTCCTATAGAGATGCAAAGTTGGCCATTGAGTGTGGTACAACTGCAGGCTTAGGAAAAATGATTGAGCTAGAAGACAGCAAGTCTCGGGATGGCATTGGTTTTTCTTCTAGGGCGTTCAACGAGAAAGGGCTGTTCCAAAGTGGAGGTTTCATCCACACCGGTCAGGATGAAGAAGCTGTTGCTGTCTTGGAAGAAGATACAGAGGATTCTGGCAATTTCATCATCCCTGGAGGGATCTACAACAATTGGGTCGCTGTGGATATTCCTACAGTTATCCATAAGTCAACGTAATGATCGCTTTGTTTAAAAAAAACCTCCTCCCATGCCAAAAGGAGGAGTGATGACATTGTTGGCGCATAAATACAATGATATTTCCATTCAATAAATTCATGTTAAATGTTTGTTTTCCAATTATTTTCCCTTTTTGCTTTTGCATGAAATTGGTGATCACATAAAACCCTAAAAAACAAGATAAAACAAATCTTTTCATCTGCATAATGATTTGCCTTGTTTAAGTTCTAAAGTTTCTTTTATATCCAAAATCATTATGCAGGTTAATCAAACCCATTGAACATAATGATCCAACACCATCTCCCAACTTTGAATTCCCTGTATTTGAGGCGGAAGAAGATGATGTTGAAAAGATTCCTGATGAGATTACCCGTCTACCTGAGCATGAAGAAAAGATCATTCAGCCGCATCTTGAGAATCTGGAAACAGTCAACTTGGGGTCTGAGGATTGTGTACGAGAAGTGAAGATTGGGGCACTCCTGGAAGAATCTGTTAAGAAGGGGTTGATCGAATTGCTACGAGAATATGTCGACGTCTTTGCTTGGTCGTATGAAGACATGCTAGGTATAGATACTGATATTGTGCAACATTTCCTACCTTTGAAACCTAAGTGCATGCCTGAGAAGCAGAAGCTCAGAAGAACTCATCCCGATATGGCAGTGAAGATTAAAGAAGAGGTTCAGAAGCAAATTGATGTGGGGTTTCTGGTGACTTCTACATATCCTCAATGGGTGGCCAATATTGTGCCCGTGCCTAAGAAAGATGGAAAAGTCCGGATGTGCGTGAACTATAGAGACTTGAATAAAGCTAGTCCGAAAGATGATTTCCCTCTACCACATATTGATATGTTGGTGTCGCATTACGCGAAAAACCGGCGGGAAACAAAGAACAACAGAGCCGCCACCGTGCGTTATTTATCCCAAAAGAGGGAAAGGAAACGCTCAGAGTAAACCTGGAAAAGACGTGGTCTCGTGACCAAAGAGAATGGGATCGGGAGTCGGTTATGCGAAGGGAAGGTATTAGCACCCCTACGCATCCGTCGTACTCGACGGGATCCACGCACAATAGGAAGGAAAAATGGTTGCTAAAACACTGCTCAAATAAACAAACATCGGCTGAAAGAGACACAAGAAAACAGACAAGACTGACTCGGCAGGATACCGCATCCTGGGCCTACTTAGTCTATCAGGCATAAACATCAGAGTCAAAGTAGTTCGGACTGGGGGAAAACATGCTCGCTAGGATGTCGCATCCTATGCATACGTATCTCCTTGGACGAAGGAGAATCAGAGCATTCGTAGCTCGGCTGACACGCACACAAACAGACAAAGGCAAACGTGGAGCCTGAATGCCAATCATTGGACTTACATCAGCATCCGAACCAAAACAAACACACACAGGAAACCAACTGCCAATCGCTGGACTTACGTCGGACTCCAACCAGAAAAAGAGAAACAACTCACACAAACAAAACAAAAGGGCGAACGTGGAGCCCGAATGCCAATCACTGGACTTACATCAGCATCTGAACCAAAACACACGCAAGGGTGGTTAAGACACAAAGGGTTGAAAAAGAAAAAGGGCACCCGGAGAGATCAGCTCATCTCCTGCCTACGTACCTCATCTGGTATGAGGATCAGGGCGACGTAGTTCCCCTACGCAGGGAAAAGGACTAGCCTAACCAGATAACAGAGGGAGACACAACACTAGGGAGACTACGACTCGAGCCTAGATGTTGTCATGCAAAATCATCCCTAAGTTAAGGTTTCTAGCTAACTTGCACAGGAAGCAAGCCTATCCTAAACATGACTTGCACAGGAAGCAAGCCACACCAAACCTAACTTGCACAGGAAGCCAGAAGGGTCTCGATTGCAACTAGGGCAAGAGAAAGGGGAGGTCTCAATCGCAACGAGGGCGAGAGAAAAGAATTAGTGTTAGTTGTTAGTCAAACTCGACAAGACGTCGCATCTCGTGCCTACGTATCTCATCTGGACATGAGAATCAGAGTTGCCGTAGTTCGGCTAAACTATTCCCGTTGGTTTGTGTTTTTTAAGTGGACAACGTCACTGCGCAATCTACCTGATGCTCGACCTTTGGAGACTTACTCACCTATAGTAGAAGGAGTTGGCGTATCCTTAAGAGGGGATAATGTTTGTTTGTGTTTTAGGAAAGCTCAAGCAAGAAAGGAAGTCCTATACGAAGGAACCGTGCTACCTTAATTGACATGCAAACGAGACTACGCGGAGTCTAGCAAACCTAGGGGATACAATCACACCACACAAGCACATACAGCATGAAATAAACACACCAACAAGGGGCTCAAACATCAAGGCTAGGTTTTAGTTGAGGGGTCATATCAACCTCAACAAACAAACCACTGGAACTGGGTAGTGTTAGCTCTTAACCTTGCCATTGAGGGGCTAAGGTGAAGCAGATGAAAGGTGAGTGAAGATAAGACTTCACAGCTCTTATCCCTGGCCTGAGAAAGCTTAAGACAAGAATGTGTGGGTTCAGAAAGTGGGAACCCTTCTACACATTTGAAACTGACTCAACTGTACAATGGTACAAGATCTTGGGTTTGTATCTGCAATGCATCAACACAGTGGTGTGAGCAAAGCAGATGACACACAGAATAGCAGGGGATAGGTTGCATATCCCTTGGGTTCTTCCAATTGCCTCTTCACTTAGGAGGTCTTTGAATATGTACAGGGACAAAATTAAACATCCACAAACATTGCCTCTTAAGGAGGACTTCAGACAGTTGCCTGGCCAAGTAACAGGCCAGGTCTTCCAGACTACATGAAGATTAGAAGTATACCTCAATGCAAATTGCTTATACAAGCAAAGCAAAGCAAAAGTTCACAAGGAACTGAGCAACTAAAAGCACCTGAAATAGTCAAGCAGACATTAGTATGCAACTTCAAAACAAAGCAAAAGGAAACAGACATCAACCGTTAATCATAAGCAAGTGAATGTGCAAGACACAAGGCTCAAGGCATGTGAGCCAAGCAACCTACAAAACATAACATGTTAATCAATGATATTCAAGCAAGCTCAATCAAAAATAATTGGTCTCATTGGTCATTTGTTGGTCAACCTGAAAACATGAGCTCAAAGGTGAGTAACAGGACCACTAGGGCAAGCCTAGGGTCAAAATGGGATGAAAAGATCAAAACAGCAAAGGTCAAGTATCCAAAATCATGTTCAAACAATCAAGAAACAATACCAATTGGTTTCACATTCATATCAATCATCATCATCATTTCATGAACAAGTTAGGTCAAAGCATGGCATTTAGAAGCTCATAGAAGTCAACAGCAAGACTTGAATCAAAATCAATCTCAAACATTTCCAAAAATCACCAAATAAATCATGATCAAACACAACCCACAGCATGGTAAGCATGTCAAATTTCATCTCATTTGGACAAGTGGAAGGCAGTCAATGAAAATCAGAAAGGCAAGGCAATTTTGAACATGCTCAAAGAAGTCAACCAAACATGCATCAACTTGAAAAATTCATAAATCAGGGATGGCATATGATAAATGAATGGGACTAAAACCATGGCAAAGCTTAAGATGTCTAGTAATCACATATCAAATTTCATGTCCATCTAATAAAGTATGAGCATTTCACAAAACAAATGGGCACATGTGTCACAAAAAGTCAACATAAGACCAAACAGGGGACAAAAATCTCAATCAATTGGAAAATGCCACAAATAAATCCACAAAAAATCACATGTAAACTAGACATACACAAGCTCAATCATGCAAAAATTCAATCCATTTTGAGGTCAAGAAGCATGGCTATGAAAATCATCAAGTTGCACATCAATGGTGTGACACAAATTGTCACACCCTACTTCAAAAAATCATAACTCAATGACCAGAGAAGATAAATTCATGAACTCAATACCAAAATCACCATGGATGTGTCTAGTTTGTGCACAAAAATGTTCAGGGCCATAGGATAAAGTGTCACTATTTCACAAAGGATTTGGCAAAGGGTACAAAAAATGGATACATGTCACAAACCCTAATGCCAAATAAAAACCAACCATCCAAAAATTCTGGAAAAAATATGACAAAATAATAGAGATCATGATGAATCAAATGCAAAAAATCCCATTAAAATTGGATTAAAAACAATGGAGTTATGATTTTTACAAGATGATGATCAAAAATGAAATTAAAATGAAAAACAACATGACTTTAATGAGTCACATGCCACGAGGATGGCAAACTTGTAAATATGAGGGTCACTAATCAAAACACGGCGTTTTGGCACGGCAAGGGAAATAAGCTGATTGGTTGTTATGGGAGCACAGTAGCATGCAGCACGTGAAAAAGAAAATCTGGGAATTGGCCATGAAGATTAGGGTTTTGCACATACAGTAACAACTTCATCATCTCAAACTCGACTCAAAAATTTTCATGCCCAGAAACACAAATTGAATATACCAATCAACTCAGCAAACATCCAGCATGCACAATCCAAACCTCATTTTCAATGAATCAAGCCAAGTAACACAAATCGAGCAAAAACAAACATGCATCATCAAACTTGAAACTTAGATTTCTCTCAGAATAGTTAGCCATTTTTAGTGATTCAAGTTCCAACATGACCAGCACAACAAGACCTAACTAAAGCATGGCATAGTTTCAAGAAATTGGAGATTCGAGTTCTTACTTGATTTTGAAGAAATTAGTGAAACAGCTGTTGTTTGGACTTGTAAGCTTCAAACAGATGTGCACAAGGCTTCCAAATGATGAATACTTGAAGACCCTAGCTCAGCAAGGCTTGTGATGGCACGAATCTTGAACTGCCATGTGTGAAGCTTGAAGAAAACAGTTGTGGAAATGCTGCTACAGATGTGAAATGAAGCTTGAAATAAGCTCAACAAAGGTGATGGATGGTGGGGCAAGCAAGACAGGCTCGAGTTCTTTGACAATTTCTCCAGAAAAATTCCAAATGCCAAAAATGTGATTTGAGAGAAGAGTGGTTTTGTGATGTTAGGAGGCTGCTAGGGTTCCAAAATGAGCAGAAAATGTCCTTATGTACTTCTGTTTTAGGTTGGTTTAGTGAAAGCTAAACACAATTTAGTTTAATTGTAAGTTTTGCTAAATGACCACTTTGGCTTGAATGGTGAGGTGCAAGGGCAAAAACCACGAAATTGGGCTTGTAACACAACCAATTTAACATGTCTGAACATATTTGAATGGCAAAGTGGATTAAAAATGGTTATTTGGAAAGTTCAAATTTCACCCTCTCTTGAAAATAAATCAAGTAAGTGCAAAAAGGCCATTTTGATCCATGAGGTTTTGGTGCATGAGGGTTACATTTTTGGAAAGAGGAGGTCAAATGTGACTTGTTGGAAAAAACCCCACCAAATTTGGCCAAATGGTTTGAGAGATATGGCCTTTTGAAGTTCAAGAATTTTTGAAAATGATTTGATCATATCTTGCCAACCATACATGGGAATTGAGAGTTCTTGGACTTTTTGGAAATGGGAGAACAAGATCTTCAACTTTCATGTTGGGCAAAAATTCATCTGAAGCTTGTATCATGATGTAAGTTTGGGATCAAGAAGTTTCCATTTTTGGCAAGTTTCAGTTACAGGTCCAGTTTCTATTTTTGGAAATTTCTGATTTGGCTTCAAATTCTTCAACGATGATGTTTGCCATGATATATGAGGCCTATATGGACATGAATGAGCCCTCTCAAACCAAATCCAACCATCAAAACCATAAAATCAGGCCCAGTTGACCAAGTTTGACTTTTTAGGGTTTCTGGCAAACTGTGCATTGAATGATGACCTCTGAACATCCAATCTTTGACCTAAACACTTCAAATGGATCCCCAAGTCATGTGAACATGTTGGACCAACCCTAGGGCCTTGGCTCCTTGGAAATTGTGCTTGCTTTCTTGGTTGACTGATCACCTGATCAGTTTGACCTAATTCTCCTAAATGGCTTGCACTTGAGGCAAAGGGACAATGCAATGCTATGCAGTGGACCATGTTAATGTTATGACCTAATATGAGAATGTATGTACAATGATAGGTGCAAATTTGAGGTGCTACAGCTGCCCCTATTCAATCAGCTGGGAACCCGAACGGATGATAGCAATGGCTGTCAGACTTTCAGGGTAAACAGGGATTGAATACCAAGAACCGTAGAATTTGCACAATACAGGAATCCACCAATGGAAACGTCCACTAGGATCTGATACTTCTTATTGGTTTTTTTTTTTTGGTGTGTTTTTTTTGTTTTCAACGGATACGGCCACATCCAGACATCACAATGATGATGAATGGGAATAAAAATCACAACTAGATGCCGACGGACAACTAGGAAAAACTCAACGTTTACCAAGACCAACGGAGAGGTAACCAGACATTAATGAACGACTGGAAGAGATACAACCATACGTCAACGGACGAAATGGGAAAAACTCAACGTTTACCAAGACCAACGGAGAGGTAACCAACTGGGGACGACCAGGAAAAACTCGACGTTTATCGACACCAACGGAGAGGAGGACTACTGCTGGGGAGACAGAACACAACCAAATCATCAACGGATGATTGGGAAAAACTCGACGTTTATCGACACCAACGGAGAGGAGGATTAACTGGGGACGACCCTGCGGGGAAAGATATCAACTATACGCCAACGGACGCATAGGAAAAACTCGACGTTTATCGACACCAACGGAGAGGAGGAATACTTCACTAGGGAAGAAGGACACAACCAAATCATCAACGGATGATCGGGAAAAACTCGACGTTTATCGAAACCAACGGAGAGGTAACTCTGCATGGAAAGGGGTACAACTAGACATCATAGGATGACTAGGAAAAACTCGACGTTTATCGACACCAACGGAGAGGAGGAAACTCTACTGGGGAGAGTGAACACAACTAAATCATCAACGGATGACCGGGAAAAACTCGACGTTTATCGACACCAACGGAGAGGAGGAATACTTCACTCGGGAAGGAGGACGACGTTACGAACATCGAAAGATGATGTTTACCGACACCAAAGAAGACCAGACACTTACGCATGACTGGAAATCATCGAAGGATGGTGTTTACCGACACCAAAGAAACAACACACGCGGGTGCTGACGGGATACTGACATCCACAAGATGACAGGGCAAGGCTACACACTTGCAGGGGATCTCACTGGGGAACAAGGTCACGACAGCGAGCAAACAGGAAGGAACACCAAGAATACCGAGTTGTAGGTATGAAACGGGTGACCGACCAAAGCGTGAATTGGTTTGTTTTCCAAAACACTCAACATCCTGAAGAGGGCTAGAAAAGCGATCTTGTTAAAGGATGGACATCCGATTCCATAGGGAATACGAACCTTACTTAGCTGGAGAAAACAATCAAAAGATTGACCAAAGAGTTCATGAGATATATTATCTATAGCCGTCAAAACGTAGATAATACACTCGCATGGAAGATTATCCATAACCGGGTTGGAGGTTGTTAAATGGATAAACGACTGACAAGAAAGGCATCGGGGTACCAGGACTAGGTATGCAAAAGATGACCAATCAAAAAGGGATAAAGTTGCTAACTCGGAGCAAATACCCAAAGGCATGGGAAGACCCAATGGGGACAATACTGCTTGATCAAGGCAAGTATCCAGAGGGGAAAAGAATATCAATACCGCAAAGAGGGGATTACATCTAGCGGTTTGTAGGCAGAAAACCACGGAAAAGTAACCAGTCATCGATAGGATGAGCACAAAGGGTTAACTCCACCAAGGGGAGAACGTGGGATTTTACAACTACAAACTTGTAGGTAGAAAACCACAAAGATAGGACTTACAACTACCGGTTTGTAGGTAGAAGCCACTAAACGATCTGCTGAGAGACAGAGTGAGAAAAAGGATTTACAACTACCGGGTAGTGGGTAGAAGACCGTAAAGAAAGGACTTACAGCTACCGGTTTGTAGGTAGAAGCCAACAAATTCCGCTGAGGATAAGATGAATGAGTGCCAGTTAGTGAGCGACTATTCATTTATGCCCCAGGGAAGCACAGGAGACAACCAACAGGAAGCCAATTTAGGATTGATCCAAAAAGGCAGACTGAAACAAGACTCATCCTAATGAGGAAAGAACTCAATAGGGAAAACCCGTCCCGTTAGGGAGGGAACGGAAACAACCGTCATCCACGAGGATATATCTCAGTGGGGAAATGGCAGGAAAGGGTAGACACTTTCTGCTTAAGGGGTTGGCTCTACGTGGAGAGATCAGACACACCCATATCTGCTAGGGAGGATCTACTGGAGAGATCTGTATCAACAAATAGCAGGAGACAACCATCAACAGATACACGGCAACAGCTGCATCATGAGTATCTGAATGCTGTGATTATGCATGTATGCATTATGCATGATGAATGTATGATGAATACTGACAAACAGACATGTAAACACAGGTCCAGGGATCAACCACCCGGTACTACTCTTCTTCCATAGGGAAGGCCAAAAACACCAGAGAGCAAACACGATCTGCTGGAAGTCGGGATATCAGGGAACAACACCATCCTGCGGGGAGAGGAGAAGACTGCTCTGCTGGAGAGACGAACGCTAACGTCTTCAGTAAACACTCTGCTTGGGGAACTGCCCCACAATAATGTCCGAAACAGCAAACTTGCTAGGGATGCCCCACAATAGGGCTCAAACAGCACTCTACTGGGGATGCCCCACCATAGGTGCTAATAGGGACTTGGAAGAAAAATCTGCACTGCCGGGGATATGAAGATGAACAAACTTCAACCGACACTGCACCGAGCAACCCCGTTGAGGAGAAACCATGAAAATGTTCTGCAGGACAAAGATACAGTCATGCTCGAGATACGAACAATTGTCTTACCTGTTGGTAATCATACCGCCCTTGGGAGAGCACTGTGGGTCTCCTAAGTATTCTTCCATCATTGTGAATGCTCACTTTGTTAAAGAACAATTTTTTTGAAAAATTTGTTTATTTTGAAAACAATGATACTTTATCAATTAAAAACATGCAAAACATTTGTTGAGTTGAAACAAATAAGAATGCAAATAATTGGATAAAAGCTCAAATTGATGTGATGGAATGGTAGTCTGCAAAGGACAGGACTCCATAGATCTGTACAAGTTTTGAAATCAGTGATATATATTGGAGAGGGCTACATTGAACATAATGACCTTTCCTCTAGCATTCCGAATTTTCGATGTATTCGGAGCTTCAGTCGATGACGAATCGAGAATCCCTGACGGATGACAGATATAAAGCACAGTCTTGTCAAGATGCAGTTACTTGCCAAATCCCTAATTTTTGCCTAGATTGCCCCAGTGTGAGGTGATCAATCTAGCGGGATGCAAATTCTTTTTCCAATGTCTCTAACTTTTGCCTGGATTGCCCTTTCGGGTTTTCAATCCACCGAGACGCTCCTTTTTTGCCTAAGTCGCCCTTTGGGGTGTTCGACTTAGCGAGCTATTCTGCTTTTTTTGTTTAGGCGAAGTATTTCTTGACTGCATCAGAATTCACAGGACGAGTGAACTTCTTCATCCATTGCTGTAAGTGTCAAAACATTGCCTGAAAAGGCTCTCTTGACAACATATGGACATTCATAGCTTGGGGGTTCACTTGCCCCTGGAACCGGGCGTGAAAGACAAGACTTTCTTGAGCACAAGGTCCCTCGGAACACACGAGGCTTGACCTTCTTATCGCGTGCTCTTTTCACTCTCTGCTGATATAACTGACCATGACACATGGCAGTGGATCTCTTCTTTCTTTCAGTCGAATTCAGCACTAGTCAACTTGGGACTTTGAGGGTGTTATTTTTTCTTTTGTTTTTTCTTTCTTTTTTTCTTTTTTTTTTATTTCTTTTGATTTTGCACCCTCCTCTTTCTTTTTTCTCTTTTTTTTTTCTTCTTTTTTTTTGATGCCCCAGTTGGCTGTTCTGCTGATTCTCGAGATGCAACTGAGTGATCTTCTTTTCTTGCTCAAGAAGTCGGGAAATACCGTCAGGAATCCCTTCAACATCATATTCTTCCGCTTCGAATACAGGGAATTCAAAATTGGGAGATGACGTCCGATCATTATGTTCAATGGGTTTGAGAAACAACCTGCATAAAGATTTTGAGTATAAAAAGCTTTTTGAAAATCAAACAAGACAATCGTTATGCAGATGAAAAGATTGCTTTTATTCTTGTTTTTTAAGGTTTTTTGTGATCACCAATTTCATGCAAAAAGCGAAAAGGGAAAACAAATGGAAAAACAAATGTTTAACATGAATTTATTTGAATGAAAATATCATTGCACAAAATAATGCCAACAATGTCATCACTTCTCCTTTTGGCATGGGAGAAGGGTTTTTAAACAAAGTGATTACTACTCTGACTTATGAACAACTGTAGGAAAGCCCACAGTGACCCAATTGTGATAGATCCCCCCGGGGATGACAACTATCAGTATCTCTTGCATCAGTGTCATGAACCGGGCCATGTTTGCCCTCATTTCGGCCAATTCTGCTTGAACCTGATCCATACTCCTCTGTTGATTCAATCTGGTTGAGTAGCGGTGCGGACGATGATCAGCAATCCTGTCTCAGTCAGGAACCAAAGTGAGAAGTCTCTCCCAAACATGTCTGCAATGCAAGGATGATATGTGCATGATATGCATGATATGGGTATTATTTTGTCATGAATGATCCTGATAAAGGATATGCGTATGCGAGTTAACTTTTTTCGGTTTTTTTTTTTTCATGCATTATTATTTTTCCGAAAATAAACATGCTATGATGCAAATGATGCGAACATGACTGGTCAGGCTGTGCGTCTCAAGGCACAGGGTCAAAGTTTTGGCTTGAACTCGGGGTCACAATCATCTGAAATCCAAAGTCAATCTGATCAACTGGCATCTGAACCCATTCTGAGGAGCCAAAACACTATCTGAGCGAGTACCCTCAAATTCGGCCCAGGGATCCGAAATAAACGGAACCCTCTGATCAATACCAGGGTCGAACCTCCGGCGTCCAGAAACAAATGTCCAGAATTCATAGTCACCAACAGTACCGGGAGTCACCAAATGTACCTGTTAAAATGATCAACCCCCCCCCACTCACGGGTGTCATCTAGGCCAGGGTAAGGTCGAGAGAAACGCAACATAAATAACCTTTCGCAGAATATCATCCTGTGCACACCCGATGTATGCACCGATAATATCCCACCAGGGTCTGAACTGCTCGTGATATCAATGTTCCGCTAAGTGGCGTACACCACCCGCTTCCCATGAATCACTCTATTCCTAGGTTTCCTAGATTTCACTCATAGCCTGGGTATTGGGCCTTTTACCTCGAGTAACTCCCACCCCAAACAGAGAAACACAGCACAGCCAGCAAATGAATATGAATGAATGCAAACAGTAATGCACACAATAAATGCAAACAGTAAATGCAAATATATACAAATGAATACAATAAATAAAGCAGCACAAAGCAACCAAAGCCCTAACCTAGAGAGCGCTAGGAGAGACTCGCTTAGGGAAGACGGACCAGCACAGGTCAACTTCTCAATTCCCCAACAGAGTCGCCAGCTGTCGCATTACGCGAAAAACCGGCGGGAAACAAAGAACAACAGAGCCGCCACCATGCGTTATTTATCCCAAAAGAGGGAAAGGAAACGCTCAGAGTAAACCTGGAAAAGACGTGGTCTCGTGACCAAAGAGAATGGGATCGGGAGTCGGTTATGCGAAGGGAAGGTATTAGCACCCCTACGCATCCGTCGTACTCGACGGGATCCACGCACAATAGGAAGGAAAAATGGTTGCTAAAACACTGCTCAAATAAACAAACATCGGCTGAAAGAGACACAAGAAAACAGACAAGACTGACTCGGCAGGATACCGCATCCTGGGCCTACTTAGTCTATCAGGCATAGACATCAGAGTCAAAGTAGTTCGGACTGGGGGAAAACATGCTCGCTAGGATGTCGCATCCTATGCATACGTATCTCCTTGGACGAAGGAGAATCAGAGCATTCGTAGCTCGGCTGACACGCACACAAACAGACAAAGGCAAACGTGGAGCCTGAATGCCAATCATTGGACTTACATCAGCATCCGAACCAAAACAAACACACACAGGAAACCAACTGCCAATCGCTGGACTTACGTCGGACTCCAACCAGAAAAAGAGAAACAACTCACACAAACAAAACAAAAGGGCGAACGTGGAGCCCGAATGCCAATCACTGGACTTACATCAGCATCCGAACCAAAACACACGCAAGGGTGGTTAAGACACAAAGGGTTGAAAAAGAAAAAGGGCACCCGGAGAGATCAGCTCATCTCCTGCCTACGTACCTCATCTGGTATGAGGATCAGGGCGACGTAGTTCCCCTACGCAGGGAAAAGGACTAGCCTAACCAGATAACAGAGGGAGACACAACACTAGGGAGACTACGACTCGAGCCTAGATGTTGTCATGCAAAATCATCCCTAAGTTAAGGTTTCTAGCTAACTTGCACAGGAAGCAAGCCTATCCTAAACATGACTTGCACAGGAAGCAAGCCACACCAAACCTAACTTGCACAGGAAGCAAGAAGGGTCTCGATTGCAACTAGGGCAAGAGAAAGGGGAGGTCTCAATCGCAACGAGGGCGAGAGAAAAGAATTAGTGTTAGTTGTTAGTCAAACTCGACAAGACGTCGCATCTCGTGCCTACGTATCTCATCTGGACATGAGAATCAGAGTTGCCGTAGTTCGGCTAAACTATTCCCGTTGGTTTGTGTTTTTTAAGTGGACAACGTCACTGCGCAATCTACCTGATGCTCGACCTTTGAAGACTTACTCACCTGTAGTAGAAGGAGTTGGCGTATCCTTAAGAGGGGATAATGTTTGTTTGTGTTTTAGGAAAGCTCAAGCAAGAAAGGAAGTCCTATACGAAGGAACCGTGCTACCTTAATTGACATGCAAACGAGACTACGCGGAGTCTAGCAAACCTAGGGGATACAATCACACCACACAAGCACATACAGCATGAAATAAACACACCAACAAGGGGCTCAAACATCAAGGCTAGGTTTTAGTTGAGGGGTCATATCAACCTCAACAAACAAACCACTGGAACTGGGTAGTGTTAGCTCTTAACCTTGCCATTGAGGGGCTAAGGTGAAGCAGATGAAAGGTGAGTGAAGATAAGACTTCACAGCTCTTATCCCTGGCCTGGGAAAGCTTAAGACAAGAATGTGTGGGTTCAGAAAGTGGGAACCCTTCTACACATTTGAAACTGACTCAACTGTACAATGGTACAAGATCTTGGGTTTGTATCTGCAATGCATCAACACAGTGGTGTGAGCAAAGCAGATGACACACAGAATAGCAGGGGATAGGTTGCATATCCCTTGGGTTCTTCCAATTGCCTCTTCACTTAGGAGGTCTTTGAATATGTACAGGGACAAAATTAAACATCCACAAACATTGCCTCTTAAGGAGGACTTCAGACAGTTGCCTGGCCAAGTAACAGGCCAGGTCTTCCAGACTACATGAAGATTAGAAGTATACCTCAATGCAAATTGCTTATACAAGCAAAGCAAAGCAAAAGTTCACAAGGAACTGAGCAACTAAAAGCACCTGAAATAGTCAAGCAGACATTAGTATGCAACTTCAAAACAAAGCAAAAGGAAACAGACATCAACCGTTAATCATAAGCAAGTGAATGTGCAAGACACAAGGCTCAAGGCATGTGAGCCAAGCAACCTACAAAACATAACATGTTAATCAATGATATTCAAGCAAGCTCAATCAAAAATAATTGGTCTCATTGGTCATTTGTTGGTCAACCTGAAAACATGAGCTCAAAGGTGAGTAACAGGACCACTAGGGCAAGCCTAGGGTCAAAATGGGATGAAAAGATCAAAACAGCAAAGGTCAAGTATCCAAAATCATGTTCAAACAATCAAGAAACAATACCAATTGGTTTCACATTCATATCAATCATCATCATCATTTCATGAACAAGTTAGGTCAAAGCATGGCATTTAGAAGCTCATAGAAGTCAACAGCAAGACTTGAATCAAAATCAATCTCAAACATTTCCAAAAATCACCAAATAAATCATGATCAAACACAACCCACAGCATGGTAAGCATGTCAAATTTCATCTCATTTGGACAAGTGGAAGGCAGTCAATGAAAATCAGAAAGGCAAGGCAATTTTGAACATGCTCAAAGAAGTCAACCAAACATGCATCAACTTGAAAAATTCATAAATCAGGGATGGCATATGATAAATGAATGGGACTAAAACCATGGCAAAGCTTAAGATGTCTAGTAATCACATATCAAATTTCATGTCCATCTAATAAAGTATGAGCATTTCACAAAACAAATGGGCACATGTGTCACAAAAAGTCAACATAAGACCAAACAGGGGACAAAAATCTCAATCAATTGGAAAATGCACAAATAAATCCACAAAAAATCACATGTAAACTAGACATACACAAGCTCAATCACGCAAAAATTCAATCCATTTTGAGGTCAAGAAGCATGGCTATGAAAATCATCAAGTTGCACATCAATGGTGTGACACAAATTGTCACACCCTACTTCAAAAAATCATAACTCAATGACCAGAGAAGATAAATTCATGAACTCAATACCAAAATCACCATGGATGTGTCTAGTTTGTGCACAAAAATGTTCAGGGCCATAGGATAAAGTGTCACTATTTCACAAAGGATTTGGCAAAGGGTACAAAAAATGGATACATGTCACAAACCCTAATGCCAAATAAAAACCAACCATCCAAAAATTCTGGAAAAAATATGACAAAATAATAGAGATCATGATGAATCAAATGCAAAAAATCCCATTAAAATTGGATTAAAAACAATGGAGTTATGATTTTTACAAGATGATGATCAAAAATGAAATTAAAATGAAAAACAACATGACTTTAATGAGTCACATGCCACGAGGATGGCAAACTTGTAAATATGAGGGTCACTAATCAAAACACGGCGTTTTGGCACGGCAAGGGAAATAAGCTGATTGGTTGTTATGGGAGCACAGTAGCATGCAACACGTGAAAAAGAAAATCTGGGAATTGGCCATGAAGATTAGGGTTTTGCACATACAGTAACAACTTCATCATCTCAAACTCGACTCAAAAATTTTCATGCCCAGAAACACAAATTGAATATACCAATCAACTCAGCAAACATCCAGCATGCACAATCCAAACCTCATTTTCAATGAATCAAGCCAAGTAACACAAATCGAGCAAAAACAAACATGCATCATCAAACTTGAAACTTAGATTTCTCTCAGAATAGTTAGCCATTTTTAGTGATTCAAGTTCCAACATGACCAGCACAACAAGACCTAACTAAAGCATGGCATAGTTTCAAGAAATTGGAGACTCGAGTTCTTACTTGATTTTGAAGAAATTAGTGAAACAGCTGTTGTTTGGACTTGTAAGCTTCAAACAGATGTGCACAAGGCTTCCAAATGATGAATACTTGAAGACCCTAGCTCAGCAAGGCTTGTGATGGCACGAATCTTGAACTGCCATGTGTGAAGCTTGAAGAAAACAGTTGTGGAAATGCTGCTACAGATGTGAAATGAAGCTTGAAATAAGCTCAACAAAGGTGATGGATGGTGGGGCAAGCAAGACAGGCTCGAGTTCTTTGACAATTTCTCCAGAAAAATTCCAAATGCCAAAAATGTGATTTGAGAGAAGAGTGGTTTTGTGATGTTAGGAGGCTGCTAGGGTTCCAAAATGAGCAGAAAATGTCCTTATGTACTTCTGTTTTAGGTTGGTTTAGTGAAAGCTAAACACAATTTAGTTTAATTGTAAGTTTTGCTAAATGACCACTTTGGCTTGAATGGTGAGGTGCAAGGGAAAAAACCACGAAATTGGGCTTGTAACACAACCAATTTAACATGTCTGAACATATTTGAATGGCAAAGTGGATTAAAAATGGTTATTTGGAAAGTTCAAATTTCACCCTCTCTTGAAAATAAATCAAGTAAGTGCAAAAAGGCCATTTTGATCCATGAGGTTTTGGTGCATGAGGGTTACATTTTTGGAAAGAGGAGGTCAAATGTGACTTGTTGGAAAAAAACCCCACCAAATTTGGCCAAATGGTTTGAGAGATATGGCCTTTTGAAGTTCAAGAATTTTTGAAAATGATTTGATCATATCTTGCCAACCATACATGGGAATTGAGAGTTCTTGGACTTTTTGGAAATGGGAGAACAAGATCTTCAACTTTCATGTTGGGCAAAAATTCATCTGAAGCTTGTATCATGATGTAAGTTTGGGATCAAGAAGTTTCCATTTTTGGCAAGTTTCAGTTACAGGTCCAGTTTCTATTTTTGGAAATTTCTGATTTGGCTTCAAATTCTTCAACGATGATGTTTGCCATGATATATGAGGCCTATATGGACATGAATGAGCCCTCTCAAACCAAATCCAACCATCAAAACCATAAAATCAGGCCCAGTTGACCAAGTTTGACTTTTTAGGGTTTCTGGCAAACTGTGCATTGAATGATGACCTCTGAACATCCAATCTTTGACCTAAACACTTCAAATGGATCCCCAAGTCATGTGAACATGTTGGACCAACCCTAGGGCCTTGGCTCCTTGGAAATTGTGCTTGCTTGCTTGGTTGACTGATCTCCTGATCAGTTTGACCTAATTCTCCTGAATGGCTTGCACTTGAGGCAAAGGGACAATGCAATGCTATGCAGTGGACCATGTTAATGTTATGACCTAATATGAGAATGTATGTACAATGATAAGTGCAAATTTGAGGTGCTACAGTTGGTAGACAATACATCTAAATTCAATGTCTTCTCATTTATGGATGGATTTTCCGGATATAACCAGATCAAGATGGCACCCGAGGATATGGAGAAGACAACATTCATCACACCTTGGGGAACATTTTGTTATCGAGTGATGCCCTTCGGTTTGAAGAACGCCGGAGCCACATATCAACGAGCTATGACCACCTTGTTTCATGATATGATGCACAAAGAGATCGAGGTGTATGTTGACGATATGATTGCTAAGTCAAGAATGGAAGTTGAACATGTAGAGCACTTGTTGAAGCTTTTTCAGCGTTTGAGGAAGTACAAGCTTCGTCTGAATCCCAACAAGTGTACATTTGGAGTCCGTTCTGGCAAGTTATTGGGCTTCATTGTTAGTGAAAAAGGTATTGAGGTTGACCCTGCAAAGGTCAAAGAAATACAAGAGATGCTTGCGCCCAAAACTGAGAAGCAAGTCTGAGGTTTTCTTGGCCGCTTGAATTACATTTCTAGATTCATATCCCACATGACTGCCACATGTGCGCCGATATTCAAGCTCCTTCAGAAAGATCAGTCTCATGATTGGACCGAGGATTGCCAGAAAGCTTTTGACAGTATTAAAGAGTATCTGTCCGAGCCTCCGATCCTATCTCCGCCTGTGAAGGGAGACCTTTGATCATGTATCTGACTGTTCTTGAAGACTCAATGGGTTGTGTCCTTGGTCATCAAGACGAATCAGGGAAGAAGGAGTATGCTATTTACTACTTAAGCAAGAAGTTTACTGATTGTGATTCTCGATACTCAATGCTTGAGAAAACATGTTCTGCTTTGGCTTGGGCTGCTAAGCGCTTACGCCAGTATATGTTGAATCATACAACTTGGTTGATATCCAGAATGGATCCAATTAAGTACATATTTGAGAAGCCTGCTTTAACTGGGAGGATTGCCCGTTGGCAGATGTTGTTGTCTGAGTATGATATTGAGTACCGAGCTCAGAAGGCTATTAAAGGTAGTATCTTGGCTGACCATTTGGCACATCAGCCGATCGAGGATTATCAGTCAGTCCAGTATGACTTCCCGGATGAGGAAATTCTGTATTTGAAAATGAAAGATTGCGATGAGCCTACACTCGATGAAGGGCCAGAGCCTGGTTCCAGATGGAGTATGGTGTTTGATGGCGCTGTAAATCAGTATGGAAATGGTATTAGGGCAGTGATTATTACTCCTCAGGGCACACATATTCCTTTTACACCAAGGCTAACTTTCAAATGCACGAATAATATGGCTGAGTACGAGGCCTGTATTATGGGATTGGAGGAGTGCATTGATCTAAGGATCAAGCATCTTGACATATATGGTGATTCGGCCCTCGTTGTTAATCAGATTAAGGATGAATGAGAAACGAATCAGCCTGGTCTCATTCCATATAGAGATTATGCGAGGAGGATTTCAACGTTCTTTACTGAGGTTGACTTCCATCATATTCCTCGAGATGAGAATCGGATGGCAGATGCTCTTGCTACGCTGCCTTCAATGATTGTAGTAAAACTTTGGAATGAAGTCCCCAATATCACAGTGATGCGCTTGGACAGACCAGCTCATGTATTTGCAGTAGAAGAAACGAAAGATGATAATCCATGGTATTATGACATCAAGTGTTTCCTTCAGAACCAGATCTACCCACCCGGGGCATCTGTGAAGGACAGGAAGACTTTGAGGAGATTGTCAGGCAGTTTCTACCTCAATGGCGAAGTGCTTTATAAGAGAAATTTTGACATGGTTCTGCTCAGGTGCGTGGATAGACACGAAGCAGACCTGTTGATGACTAAGGTCCATGAGGGTTCATTTGGTACTCATTCCAATGGACATGCCATGGCTAGAAAGATGTTGAGAGCAGGCTACTATTGGCTGACAATGGAGTCTGACTGTTGCAAATACGTGAAGAAATGCCATAAGTGTCAGATTTATGCGGATAAGATTCATATTCCCCCGACACTTCTGAATGTGATTTCATCACCATGGCCTTTCTCCATGTGGGGAATGGACATGATTGGCATGATAGAGCCCAAAGCATCTAACGGACACAAATTTATTCTCGTAGCAATTGATTACTTCACCAAATGGGTTGAAGCGGCATCATATGCAAATGTGACCAGGCAAGTGGTAGTGAAGTTTATCAAGAATCAGCTTATATATCGATATGGTGTGCCAGATAAGATCATTACTGATAATGGATCTAACTTGAACAACAAAATGATGAAAGAGCTGTGTAGTGAGTTCAAGATTGCACATCATAATTCTTCTCCTTACAGACCCAAGATGAATGGGGTTGTTGAAGCTGCTAATAAGAACATCAAGAAGATTATCCAGAAGATGGTTGTTACATACAAAGATTAGCATGAGATGTTACCATTTGCTTTGCATGGATATCGTACATCTGTCCGCACTTCAATAGGGGCAACCCTTTTTTCTCTTGTTTATGGCATGGAGGCCGTACTCCCAGTAGAGGTGGAGATCCCATCAATGAGAGTCTTGACGGAAGCCAAGTTGACTGATGCTGAATGGATTCAGAGTCGTTATGACCAGTTGAACTTGATAGAAGAAAAGAGATTAACTGCCATGTGCCATGGTCAGTTATATCAGCAGAGAATGAAGAAAGCTTTTGATAAGAGGGTCAAGCTTCGTGTGTTCCGGGAAGGTGACCTTGTGCTCAAGAAAGTCTTGTCTTTCGCGCCCGATTCCAGGGGCAAGTGGACTCCAAACTATGAAGGTCCATATGTTGTTAAGAGAGCCTTTTCAGGCGGCGCTTTGATACTTACAACTATGGATGGGGAGGATTTCACTCGTCCTGTGAATTCAGATGCAGTCAAGAAGTACTTCGCCTAAAAATAAAAATAGAATAGCTCGCTAAGTTGAAAACCCGAAAGGGCGGCTTAGGCAAAAAATGAGCGTCTCGGTGGATTGAAAACCCGAAAGGGCGGTCCAGGAAAAAGTTAGAGACATGAAAAAATGAATATTTGTATCCCGCTAGGTTGAGTACCTCTCCCTGGGGCAATCTAGGTAAAAATTAGGGATTTGGCAAGTAACTGCATCCTGACAAGGCTTTGTTCTACATTTATCATCTGTCAGGGATTTTTGTTCATTCATCATCAACCGAAGCTTCAAATACATCGAATTCAGAATTGGTGGAGAAATGGTCATTATGTTCAATGTAGCCCTTTTCCAATATATATCACCAATTTCGAAATTGTAAAGATCTATGGAGTCTTGTCATTTGCAGACTACCATTCCATCAAATAAATTTGAGCCTTTTATCCAATTATTTGCACTCTTATTTGTTTCTATTCAACAAATGTTTTGCATGTTTTAATTGAGAAAATATAATCGTTTTGAATAAACGAATTTTTCATAACTTGTTTTTAAACAAAGCGAATGTTCACCATAACAAAAGGATACTTAGGAGATCCTTAGTGCTCTCCCAAGGATGGTATGATCTCCAACAGGGTAAGACGTTTGTTCATATTCCTGGCATAACTGTATTTTCTTCCTCCGGAGCTCTGAGTGGTATGCTTGATTAGATACTCACCACTCAGCGGGGTAGCAACCTTTCCTCCTCAACAGATGGGATCTCCTTGGTAGGTACAGTACTTGGTGGTTGATCCCCAGAATCCCTTTATCCCTCGGATAGATTCCCCAGTAGAGTTGCTTATGTGGCAAGATTCTACTTGTGCAATAAACTCTTTTCCCCAGCTGGGACTGATGATTCATCCCCTGCAGAGGTATTGTTGTTTCCTGGTATCTCTGATCCCCAGCAGATTGGATACTCTCCGGTGATTTTGGCTTTCTCTCTTGAGATGTAGTACCGGATGTCTCTACTCCTTGGGGCTGTTTGTGTTAGAAATGTCTGTCTGTCAGCATTCATCAAGCATAAACCACGCATGTGTGCATATATATTTTTCAAACATTTGGATATTCATATTGCATTTTTGCCATATATCTTTGTTTGTTATTCCTCTGCTAGTTAGTAATACATTTCCCAAGCAAGATGTCGGTGTCTGATCCCTCAATATAGAGAGTCAGCCCCTTAAGCAGAAAGTGTTTATCTTTCCTTCCGCATTCCCCACTGAGTTATATTCTCGTGGACGACAGTTGTTTTCGCTTCCTCCCAACACATATTTTGGGATGGGCTTCCCTATTGAATTATATCCTCATTATGACGAGTCTTGATTCAGTTTTCCTCTTTGGTTTAATCCTAAATTGGCCCCTTGTGACTGTCTCCTGTGTTTCCCTGTGGCATAAACGAATAATTGCTCAGTAATCGATAATCATTCATCTTATCCCCGGCGGAGCTTGTGGTTTACTACCCTTATACCGGTATTTGTAAACCCTATTTTCCCCCCTTTGCAGAGTTAACTTTTTTGTTCATCCTAAGTGGATGACGGTTACTTTTCCATGGTTTCCTACCCAGTATCCGGTAGGTGTAATCCCCTCCTTGGTGGTTATCTTCATTCAAGATTCGGTGTTGATATTCCCTCTTTTGCCTGGATAATTGCCCTGATTATGCAATTTATCCCCAGCAAGTCATCTCGTTTACCCTGATGTTGGTAACGATTGTTTATCTCCTGAATGGGTCATCATTATATACCTAGTTTCGGTATCCCGATGCCTTTTCTTTTCGGTCGATTTATCCTTTATTAACCCAGTAACCGGTTGTGGATAATCTTCCATGCGAGTGTATTATCTACGTTCTGACGGTAATAGATAATATATCTCATGCGCTCTGTGGTCGAAGCCTTTTGTTCTTCCCCTGTTGAGTAAGATTCGTATCCCTGTTTTGGAATCGAATGTCCATCCCTTAATCGAGTTTGCTTTTTTCCCTCTTTGGATGATGAGTGTCTTGGAAATATTCCCCAATTCACGCCTTGGTTGGTCACCTATTATATGCCCAGTAACCGGTATCCTTGGTGTTCCTCCCCTTCTGCTCCCTATTATGACTTTTGTCCCCTGTGGAGTCAGACTTTCCTGAGTTGAAATATACCTTTTTAGGTCTTCCTCAAATGTTTTGAAGTTTTGATATCTCTCACCCTTATACCGGTTTTAGATATTCATTCTTCCTGAGCATGTTGTATCTCTCGCCCTTATACCGGTGTTCAGATCACATGTCTCATTAAGCTTATTACCTAGTAACTAGTAATACCTCATCCCGCTGCTTCCCCCTAGGAGAGTCTTCTTTTTAGACATCCCCAGCGAAGTCCGTTAGTGGATTGTTCTTGTCCGGATTTTTATCCGAAGTATCCATTATGGATAATTTTGCTGTGTCGGTATATTCCCCAACACATGCATCTTCGAGTCAGCTCGAGTCTTTCCATTGGATCTATTCCCTTTGGATTTCTGCTCCCCAAGCTTTGAGTCGTGCCCTGCTCACACATTTCTTTCTTATCCCCATTAGAGTCCCCAGAGTTTCTATCCCATTTTATGAGCATATTACTCATTTGGACTTCCAATTTCCTCCTGATCTTTACCTTTGTGGACAGATATCCCCACAGAGTGTTACCATTCTGCATACATTTGCATCATGAGGTCTCTTAGGGACCAAAATTCGTCTCTTTGTTATTATTTAAGCCCATTCTACCTCGTCGAGACGAAGATCTTAACCTTCACTTCTCCGGTTAGAATGACCTTAAATAGGGGCATCTGTAAGACCCTAATTTTGTCCCTAAGATCCCTCATGGCATCATAACATTGCATGTGCATAGCCTCAAGGATCTTTAGCATCTTGGTTCCCTTTGCCTTTGGGTTGGATCTCTTGTGAGTGGTTTGAGATCACCAAGCATGCTTGAATTGTATATCATTGCTTTTCTCATTTTGTTTACTAACCAAAAGCACAAAAATATGTCACTAACATCTTTTGTTTGTAGCTTGAGCAATCACAAGGTCAAAAGCTTCAAGGAGGTCATTGGTACAAAGACATGGTCAAGAGGAGATGAAAGCAAGCATGGTAATGGTTCCTAAAGCTCTCATCCATCAAATGTGCTCCCCTAGTATCTCAATTCATCATTTTGATCAAAGCAAGTCAAAGGGTTTGAGGTCTTGTTCTTCAAGGAAGCCCTAATTCATTTGTGCACCGCAATGCCTTGCTCCTAAAGCAACCTCAGCCCATGATCAAATACAATCAAGGGAAGTTCTTTAATTCATCATTTCATGCATATTTGAACTTATTTGAGTATCCTCAATCATCAATTCATCAAGATATGAGTCATGGACTTGAGAAGTTGATCAGTCAATTCATCTTACTATTTTGAAATTCACTAAGACCTAACTTTTTATGTGTTGGTAAAATGGAGATGGTTCTAAAAGAAACAATGTTCTCAAGGACAATATGAACAACTTTCATGTTCATCAAAAACTGATTTGAAGCTTGGAAGGTCATCTGCCATTCCAATACATTATAAGTCATTTTGACTGAAACCCTATTTTTGTGGGTCAACTTCCCAAGGACACAACTCATTCATTTTTTATGATTTTAAGGTGGGATCAAATGAATTGGAAAGCTTAAGATGTCTACTTCAAATGTTATGTTGAACAAAATTTCAAAATCTCAAAGGAAATACATGTGATAATGCAAGACATTATAGGTCCTTTTTTACCAAAGGCATTAAAAGGCAAAAAAGTCCAACTTCAAGTGCCCATAACTATTTCATCAAAAATCCAAATGATGCAAAACTTAAGTCCATTTTGATAGTCTTGATGGGATCTACAACTTTTATTTTGGCAGATTTTCCATTTGAAGTTTGCATCATCAAAACAAAAGGGCTTGAAAGTTGGCCAATTTTAGAAACCTTGCCTTGACATATCTTGCACCTTGCACTTTAAACTCCAATTTCATAAATTTCCACACTTCAAATGAGTTTTTGTCCAACATAACATTTGTTCCTTATACAAAGACCTTTCCAACCATTACCCACATGCCTATGTTTGGATTTTCTAAATGGTACTTTCGAAGAGATGAATGTTTAGGTACAAATGAGGAATTCACTTGAAATCTTGGTGCATAAGCAATTGCCTTGCAAGTCACACGTCCAATTCCATTTGGTTGATGCTCAGAATTCATTTGGCATTGTTTTTGGGCCTTGTGCATGATCATGCAAGCCCATGCAATGAAGCTTCACATGCCATGCACACGGATCATTTCACACTCTCCTTGCCACTTCCTCTATAAATAGAGACTTCATTCCATTCATTTGGGACGCCCAATTCAACCTGAAATGCTGCAGAATTCTCTCTATAACCATCACTAAAGAAGCAAGTTCCATTTCTCTTCAAAATTTTCAGATCTAAAATTCAACTTCATCTGGTTGAATTCTTAGATCTAATGCTTCTAAACCTTCACCATTCATCTCACTGAACTTCTGTTTTGGCAAAGCAAGCAAGGCATCAAGCTCAAGATACCAGAATTCAAGCACACACTCCAATTGGTATTTTCTTCGATTCTCATCATCCATGGACCTTTTTACTTGGATCTAATGTTTTCTGAAGTCCTCACTTGAGAGGCAAGCTAGTGGTAGCTTCAATTTTGCTTTTCCTTGATCTGCATTTTGCATACCTGAATCTTCAACCTCAGATTTCTCTATTTATAGGAATCTTGAGTGTGATTCAAGGTTACAGGGGTGATGTACATCACCCCAACTTCATTTTGGTATAAGGATCGTGCATTTCCATGGAGGTTTGAAAACCTGCAAAACTGGCCGGAATCTGCAGGCTCACCGGAGAAGAAGGTGGCTCTGATGGCCGCCTGTTTCCAGTTTAAATCCTGGCCGTGTGATCTTGTTCCCAGATCGAATCCTGATCATCCATTGTTATGACTTTTATTTGTTTTCCATGTGCTTGCATTGACTATGGACTTCCATGCGCGCGCATCTCCCAGCCTTGTGATCTGCCAGCTCAATTAATGAGCTCAGATCCAACACTGTGGATTTTTCTAATTTTCTAATTTCTGTTTTTATTTTCTTTAATTCCTTTTATTTCAAAAAATCATATCTCTCTCATTTTTTATCCAAAAATTATGGGACCAATTGCATTATTTCCCAAATAAATTCTAGTTTCTATTTCTGATTTTTTATATTTTTTATTTTGTCATTTGATATTTTTTGTGAATTTTCTCTTTTCTGGTTATTTTTAATTCATTTTAATTAGTTTTTGATATTCAAAAAATGCAAAAATATTTTCTCAACCTCTTTGAATGATGATGGATCTATGAAAAATATTCTCATCAAATTTTAAATTGATTTGAGATTTATTTGAGATTTTAGTTCAATTAGGTTATTTTTATTCATTTTTTAATTGATTAAAAATAGTTTCTGACTTTTAAAAATGCTGAAAATTTTTGTCAAACTTTGTTTGACCTTGTTGAGCTTGGGATAAATTACTTGGACCTTCCAAGGTTGATTTGAAGTAATTTTGAAGTTTGACCTTTCCATTTATTTTTAATTCAAGTTTATTTTAAATATTAAAAAATGCCAAAAATATTTTATTCATTTCTTGACTTCCAATCTTCATCTCACTTCTGTTTTTGATTGTTTGACCTTGACTTTCAATGTTATTGGTCAACATATGAGGATTGGTACATTGTATTTCATTTAATGCACTTTAATTTTGCCATTTCCATTTCTCTTATTCATCTTCTCCTTCTTCTTCTTCTACTTCTTTTCTTCTTGATCAATGAGTTGAAGGTTGATAAGTTAGCATTGATTAGGGGGATTTAATCTTCCTTGATTCAAATATAATTCATCTTGATCCATTGATCAAGTGAATGGCTTTGCATTAAGGATAGGTTGTCTTCTAACTTATGCAAAAGGCTTAAACCAATACAAGATCAATTCTCATTTTCTTTTGGCATGGCAAGTTGTTAGGACTTGGTTCACTAATCAAGACTCCTAACTTGTGTTTGTTGCCTACATTATTATTGACCGGCCTCAGATAGTTGTGACTTCTACATAAGTCCAATTACGATTGCTTAACATAGCGCTAAATTTTCCTTATGACACACTAACTACTAACACTAACTATTGACAATTAACATTTACTCTATGCACTTTACTTTTATGCAATTTACTATTCTTGCACATATTATCCATTTGATTTTCCCTTTTCTCACTTGAGCACATGTTTATGTTAATGCATTTGCCTTTTGCTCACTTGAGCACATAATTTTGTATATATTATTGTGCTTGTGTTTTGTTTTGATTGTTGTGGACCAAATGCAAAGAAATGGACTTAGTTTCTAAGACTTTCCCTATGCAAATAAATGGAGAATTAGACTTAGATTCTATGACCTTCCTTATGCAAAATTAGAGTAAAAGGATCTTAATGATGAAGATGGATTAGAAGGACCAAATCTCTAAACTCACTCTTCTCCATTCTTGTTTTACTTCATGGAACTTTTGATGTGTGTGCTTTTGTGCTAGGAGTTTCCATTTGAGCTTAATTGGAGGACCATTACCATGATCATCCAAAGTGAGAGATACAAAGGCCATTGAAGGATTCTTAGAAGCATGACCTTGTGTTTGATTGCTTGAAATATTTGCTTGTGATTGTTTTGTTCCAAAGGATGGGAGCTACTTGGATCATCAATATGATCTCAAGAGTGGAACTCCTAGTGTGGTTTCATTTCTTCATCCCTTCTCTTTTTATTTTAATTAGGACTTAGCCCTTCTTCTTCATCTCTCCACTATAACCCAAGCCAAAACCTTTTGTGCAAACATTTAACTATTGCTTTCAAACATTAGAAACCTAAGCCTTATGCTTTTGATTTTCAAACATTCTTTTCACAATACTTATTTTTGAATTGAGTCTTTAAGTTAACTTTGACCATTTTTGTACATACTTTTAATTGGTAAATATAACCCATCTAAATGTCTTTTTGTGGTTCCAATGGCCACCTTCTTAAACAATTTTTTTTTATAACCTTTAGCTATTAGGTTTGAGTTATCCTTGTGGTAGATGTGATACTCACCTATATCCTTAGTGATAGACAATGAGTCTTCCATGCTTATTATAGGGTTAACCCCTCACTAGCATGTTGAAGCTATCCTCACATGGTGGATTTGTGGTTTGGTTGAGTTTTCTCCCTTGGACAACAAAAGACCTTAAGGCTTTCGGATCCATCAATTCACCAACTCATTTTGAGATTTTTACCCCGAACTACGAGGTTTTGATCCTAATCTTTTTATAAGATGGTACGTAGGCAATGGGTTCATCCATCCAAACAAATTGTAATTAACTTGTATATTCTCTTCTCATCTCTTCAATCATGTTTGCACAAACAAATTTTCACAAAAAAATACCAACCTTGCAACAAGTATGAAAAGGGCTCCCTAGGAGTACCTAGGATGTTTTGGGTGCCTAACACCTTCCCATTGCATAACCAACCCCCTTACCCAGATCTCTGTTTTCTTTTACTAGTTTTTGTTAAAACTTTTAGGTTTTTGTTCGGTTTCTAACCATTCCTTTGGATAAATAGAAGTGCGGTCGCGACTCGACTTGTATGATTTACCTTGGATTTAGTCAATATCTCTAATGGTAACGAATACCCCGCTACAAGGGGATACGAGTAGATCAGGATAAAACTGACGTACTTGAATCATGCAGGAAAAGTGATTTCACTAAGGAAATACACACTCAACTCAACTGGGGAAGAAATAAACTTCAACACAGGAGGAGCGAAAATCTATTATCTATTAACTGTTACTGGGTAAGAAGATAATAAAGATCTGACAAAGAGGACACCCGTCATCGGTTAGGATGAACATATCAAGGATGACTCACTGGGAACTTCCAGGAGGGAGTATTCATTACCAGTTACTGGGTAAATATAGCCTTGCTGGGGAAAGATTGCAGAAATAGGATTTACAACTACCAGTTACTGGGCAGAAGACCAAAGATGAGAGTATCTGTCACCGGTTAAGGTGAACATGTTGGTTCTAAGTGTTGGCAGTAATTTTGGTAAAACCAAGAGTGTTCACAAGTTTTCACATGTGATGTCTTAACATAAGATATCTTGTACCTGCTGGATGTTTAAAATGTGATTATGCAGGATTTTACAGAGATGTCAGACCCGATGTCATGACATCTGTATAAAGAACATTCAGTCTGAATGTTATGTATTATGTGATTGCGTTTTTAATGGAAATCTGTATATGATTGATGAGGTGATTGAACACGCTATCAATCAGTAATTACAACGAGATTAACTTATTTTCGAAAGAGATCTAATCAACTGTCATGAGAAGATATGAATGGAAAATAGTTTTAGGGTTTTATGATGTCCAAGCCCATCCAAATGCTTCTATAAAAAGGACATGGAAAACCTGATTTGATACACAAGAAATAACGAACGAAATATTGAGAGAGAATAAGAGTTTAAGTCTTGTGTGGTCGTGTGAATTGTAAGCCATTCAAATCATCCATAGATGATTGAATTTGTCTGTTTTTTGAGTTGTAATTTGTCACTCTAAGCTTTTAAGCATGATTGTGTGTCTACTTGATTGAAGCTTTTAGGTAAGATCAAGTGTGTGTCTTTGAAGAGTGTCTTCTTTTCATTGTAATTCTTGTTTTATATCACTACTGTGATTAAGGGGGAGTGAGTAGGGTCTCATATCTAAGAGTTCTTAGGTAGAAGTCACACGGGTAGAGATTAGGTGAAAAGACTGTAACTTAAAGTTGTTTACTGAGAGTCTTTGAACTGATTCTATTTTAGTGGATTTCCTTCTTGGCTTGGTAGCCCTCAGACGTAGGTGAGTTTGCACCGAACTGGGTTAACAATTGCTTGTGTCTCTTGTATTACAATTATTTATCTCTTATCCTGTTTGTATTGTTCAGATATTAGTGTCGTGACATTACTTTCAACATCTCATATCTGATACCAGAATTTCAATTGGTATCAAAGCAGGCATCCTGCTCTGGTTCTGGGTGAGATCTAGGGACGTTACTTTCTGGTACTATGGAGAGAGATGGAGGATTTATTCACAGACCACCTATTCTGGATGGATCCAACTATGACTAATGGAAACCTCGAATGGTAGCCTTCCTAAAATCTCTGGATAATAAGGCTTGGAAGGCTGTTTTAACATGCTGGGAACATCCAGTTATTACCAAGGATGGAGAAGTTACTACTGATAAGAAGGCTGAAGAACAATGGACCAAGGAGGAGGATGATCCAGCCCTTGGGAACTCTAAAGATTTGAATTCTATATTCAATGGAGTAGATAAGAATATGTTCAGATTGGTAAACAACTGTGAGGTGGCTAAAGATGCTTGGGACATTCTCAAAACCACTCATGAAGGCACCTCTAGAGTGAAGATGTCTAAACTGCAGCTTCTCACTACCAAGTTTGAAAATTTAAGGATGAAAGAAGATGAAAATATTCATGAATTTTATATGAATATCCTTGAAATTGCTAATGCCTCAAGATCCCTGGGTGAGAAGATGTCAGATGAAAAATTAGTGAGGAAAATACTCAGGTCACTCCCTAAGAGATTTGCCGTGAAAGTGACAGCCATAGAAGAGTCTCAAGACATTTCCAATATGAGAATTGATGAGCTAATTGGATCCCTCCAAACATTTGAGATGGGAATGTGTGATGGATCTGAAAAGAAAGTCAAAAGCATAGTCTTCATGTCAAACACTGAGGAGAAAGAGGGGGAAAGTGGTCAACATATTGATGAAGATCTGGCAAATGATGCAGCAATGCTGGGAAGACAGTTCAACAGACTTCTGAAAAAGATGGATGTAAGATCTAAGGCTAATGTCAAGAACATCTCATCTGACATCAATAAATCCAACAATGTTGGAAGAAGAACAAGGTCAGATGAAAAGCCCAAAGAAGGAAAAGGAGTTCAGTGCCATGAATGTGATGGGTATGGACACATTAGAACTGAATATGGAACCTACCTCAAGAAACAGAAGAGGAGTCTTGCTGCCACTTGGTATGATGAAAGTGAAACAGAAGAGTCTGCAAATCTTGTGACTGCCTTGACTGGAAGATGGGGTTCTAATGAAGCCTTAAGTGATGATGAAGTAACCTTTGAAGAATTGGCCACTACCTACAGAAAGTTGTGTCACAGAAGTGCAGAAGTGTGTCAACAAGTTGAAATCCAGAAGAAGGTGATAACACAACTGGAGAATGAGAAGGTAGAACACTTGGAAACCATCTCTAAATTAAAAACTGAAGCAGTGTTTCTGAATTCCAAACTAGATGAGATGACAAAGTATGTCAGGATGTTAAACAATGGATCTGACGCCTTTGACAAAATTCTCCAGATTGGACAAATGACAGGAGACAAATCTGGCATTGGGTTCAATGAATCTAAGGCTGAGTGCAGTTACACATGTGGCAAACCTAAATCCAAACCTAAGTGTAGCCATATTGATAGAAAACCTGAGATGTCACATCATATGTCACAACATCATAAAGGAATATAACAGAAAGGGAAACACCAAAGATGGAGATGTCATTACTGTGGTTATAAGTTGTATGGTTATCCTAGTCCTGCTCATCATCAACCAAGACCCAAACATCACAGACATGTCAACAAAAAACAATGGGTTCCTAAGACTGATGTTACAAGTCTAATAGCTCACACTTCCTTCAGAGTTTCAGCCAAAGAAGATTGGTATTTTGATAGTGGGTGCTCCAGACACATGACTGGAAACAAAAACCTGCTAATTAGCCTTCATCCTCATGCCACAAGCTATGTAACCTTTGGTGATGGAGAAAAGGGTGAAATCAAAGGGATTGGCAAGCTTGATTTCCCTGGAGTTCATGACCTTGACAATGTCCTACTTGTTAAGGGATTGACTGCAAATCTAATAAGCACCAGTCAACTGTGTGACCAAGGTCTAAATGTAAACTTCACTAAAACTCAATGTCTGATTACTAACAAAGAAAATGAAGTGATCATGAAAGGAGTCAAGTCTAAAGACAACTGTTACATGTGGAGTTCTCAAGAAACTAGTTATTCTTCAATGTGTACTTTAGACAAAGAAGAAGAAGTGAAGATATGGTATCAAAGATTGGGCCATCTGCATCTTAAAGGTATGAAGAGGATTATATTTGCATCAAAGATTCCTGTAAGACCCCAATTTTGTCCCTAAGATCCCTCGTGGCATCATAACATTACATTGCATAGCCTCAAGGATCATTTGAGCATCTTGGCTTCCTTTCCCTTTGGGTGGGGATCACCTGTGAGTAGTTTGAGATCACCAGGCATGCTTGCATTATATATCATTGCTTTTCTTGTTTTAATCACTAACCAAAAGCACCAAAAATATGTCATTAACCTTTTGTTTTGTAGCTCAAGCAATCACAGGTCAATCACTTCAAGGAATTCCTTTGTACAAGAGTTGATGGTATTTTCTTGGTGTGAGGACCACATGATATCATATGGAGCTTATATGAGCTAGGGTATCATTTTGAAGCATTGTACCAAGTGGAAAAGGCTCAAATTCATCAGACATGTCAAGGTCATCTGTGCAGTCAACTGAGGGCTTTGAGGTGGGGGAAATGATTTGAGACATCCCATTCATGTTCACACAAGGCCTATTCATTATGTCAAACATCTATCTTGAAGATTTTGAAGTCATGGCAAAAGTTTCCAAAAATGGAAAGTGACCTGTAATTTCAAGTTTCCAAAAATGGCAAGTTTTTAGTCCACATTCAACTTGACTTTTCAACATCAAAGAAGCTTCAAATGAATTTTTGGTGAACATGAAAGTTGAATATCTTTCTATCCCCTTTTCAAAAAGTCCTATTTCATGTCTATCTGATAATTGGTTGAGAAGTTATGGCCAAATGATCACAAAGTATGCATGGAAGTTCAAAGTGGCATAACTTTTGATTCAAAACTCCAAATTGGTCCACTCTTTTTGCAAAATGCTTGTCATGACCAAGAGATTCCAAATCAACCTTTGCCTTGCATGAAAGAAGCTCATATGATCATTTATTCATACATGTGCATTTTGGAGGGAAAATTGATAATTCAAATTTGGTTGATCATGCGAGCCAAATACCATTTCCATGATGATTATTGGATGTTTTTAAGTGAAATCCCAGCTTGCATGGCACTGTTCACGTGTGGATTGGTCATGCTAAGCACACTTGCCATTTTTGCAAAACACCTCACATCTCCTTAATCATGTTTAGCCAAGGCAAATTGAGATTAACAAAGTCATTAACAGGTGGTATATAAGCTAAATCATAACCGTTTTTCAAAGGAAGAAGCATTTGAGATCTGAAAATTCACATTCCCTCCAACTTTTCTCTCTCTTCGAAAATCCAAATTTCTTCACACAACTCCTCAATTTCTTTGCATATTCTTGTTGATCATGGAATTCTGAGCAAGGATCATCATCTGGATTGGACAATTGAGCTGGTTTTCGTGCATATCAAGAGTTTGAACATGGAGATGGAAAATTGAAATTGAGTTAGATCCAAGTACTTTCAACCATTACTTTTTGCATCAAGCTTCAAGGCAAGGATATTGGAGTAAATCTGGAGCTCTAGAGCAGTTGAACACACGAATTCATCCACTGCCATTTCAAGTAAGTTGAAATTCGACCATCTCCTTTTGCCAATTTCTTGCCATGATTATGTAGATCACGTTATGCCGAGAATGCTGATAGTTTTAGATCTTGATTTGGTTGAGTATTGTGCATGATATGTTGATTTAAAGTTTGGATGATGAAAATGTTTTGCTTCGATCCGTGCATGTTAGGAAGATTTAGTTGAAATGATCATGATATTTGGATTGTGCGTTGAGAGAGCTTTCGAACCATATACATTTTTCTAGATTCTGGAAAAAATATTGGTTCTCCGCCGCCTGGACGGCCGGAGAAGACGGTTGTTACCGCCGTCTGCCACCGTCTGGTTCTGCCTAGGGTTTTGCCTCGTCACATGCTGACTGCGTGCTTACCTGATCATTTCATTGGCCTGCATTCGCTTGACTGTGCTGAGTGTGCTTTGACTCGCTACGTGGCTGCCAGCTCCTTTAATGAAACGCTGCATTTCATTGGAGCGCTTTGAACCTTGCTTGCATGAGTTTGATACCTGGCTTGTGTGTTTTTGTGAATTTAATTTGGATTCTCATTTCTCCTGCCTGGCGTGTGTTCGATTCCCAGCTTGTGCACATGCTGATTTTTATTTTCAAACTTCATTTTCCCTCCAATTATTTCATATTATTCCATTTTATTTCTTCAACTTCAAAAAAATCATAAAAATAGCAAAAATACTTCAAATTGATCCCAATTTTGTTTTTCACAATCTTGTTTTGATCTCTAGTTTTTTATAGGATTTATTTCATGAATTGTTTGACTCTGGATTTTTAGTTTGGAATTTTTGTTTGAACCATGTGCAAAATTGATATGTCATGATAAATGCTTTGTGAAATGCTCATCTTTGATCCAATTGATCTGAAATTTGGCATGCTTGATTCTCACATCTGATATGATTTTTGAGCTTTGGTTTGAAATTTTATCATATGCTATTACTGTATTGGACACATGGAGATATGGTGTGACAATTTGTGTCACATTTTTGGTATTCAATTTGTGCATTTTTGTTTACCTATCATTTGAGATCTTCTGGATTTGATATTTTGCATGATATTTATTCATAACATGATGAGTTCACATAAAAAAATTCATGATCATTGGATGCTTTTCTGTTTTGATTTGGATTTTTCTAATTTGATTGTCCATTTTATGCATATTTTCTTGCCTTTGCTTTACATTGATCATATGATGCCTTTGCCATGTGAGTTGATGCTGGTCCTTTTGAGGACATCTTATGACATGTTTGAACTTGCTTTATGCCAAAGATTGAGTTCTGTTTTCATCATTTGATTTGGTTTTCAACCTAGTCTTTGTACTAGTGTTTTGTACATAAACTAATTGTGCTTTGTGTTTCAGGTTTGGACATTTAGCATTGATGATTGGTTTGGTATCACTTTGTGCGATACAAATGCTTTTGAGTACTAACTCTTGCTGTTTTGTAGGATTCTAAGTGATAGGCTTGAGCTCATTGCTTCATTTGATTGCTTGATCATTGCTCATTGAATTGTGTAACAGTTGGACTGTTTGTCTGTTTGTTTTCTGAGTGAGATATTAACTGTTTAGCTTTTGTACAGGTACATTAGTTGCTTGCTTTTAGCTCTTGCTTGAGCTTTGGATTGTGGTTGATACACCACTTAGGTAGCTACCCTCTTACTCCATGTAGTCTGGAAGTCCTGTCACCTTTTTGGCAGGCATTTTGGCTGAAGTCCTCCTTATGAGGCTCTGTTTGTGATTGTTTACATTTGTGCCAAAGACCTCTAAACGAGGCATGTTACTTGATAAGTCCTCCTAAGTGAAGAGGCAATTGACAGATAGAAGGGATTAGCAATTAATCCCCTGTTATTCAGTGAGTCGTTCATTATGCTCGCACTACGTGCTGATGCTCTTGAACAAACACCCAAGATCTTTGTATAGTGTCTATCAAGTGGAATAGGATCCCACATTCTGGATCCTCACGCTTTCTTTGTCATAAAGCTCACCCAGGCCAGGGTTAAGAGCATGGGGTCTCATCCCCATTTCCATTTTGATCAGCTTCACCCTAACTCTCAATGTTAGTGGTTAAGAGCTCACAGATTACCTGATACAGTTTGGCTTATTTGTCGAGGTTGATATGACCCCTCTTGACTAAAGCCCACCTATTTGATTGAGCCTCTTGTTTGTATATAGTGTGTGATGCATTGCTTACTTGATTGCTTTGCATGTGTTTGCTTTTACTCATTTGTTTAGAGGAGTTAGATATAAGTCCATCTATTGGCCTTCTGTTTCCTGTTTGTTTTAAGGAGTTAGATATAAGTCCATCTATTGGCATTCTGTTTCCAGTTTTGTTGTTAGGAGTTGGATGTAAGTCCATTGATTGGCATTCTGTTTCCTCTTTCTGTGGTTCTCTTATGAGACTTGCTTATTGTTTATACCTTGTGTTGCCTTATTCCAAAGGATGGGACTTACTTGGATCATCCATATAATCTAAAGAGAGCAACCCTACTTGTGATTGCATTCCTTTATCTCCCATCTCTTGCATGCTTAACCTTTATCCTTTTTCATCCTTAACCTTAAACCAAAAAACTTTTGTGCAAACATTTGACTTGTTTTCAACATTAGAAACCTAAGCCTTAGGCTTTTGATTTTCAAACTTCTTTTCATAATACTCATCTTGAATTGAATCTTTAAGTCAACCTTGACCATCTTTGTACATACTTCTAATTGGTTAATCTAACTCACTCAAATGTGTTTCTTTGTGGTTCCAATGTCCACTTCTTAATCAAATTTTTCATAACCTTTAGCTATCAGGTTTGAGTTATCTTTGTGGTAGATATAATACTCACCTATGTCCTTAGTGATGGACAATAAGTCTTCCATGCTTATTATAGGGCATAATCCCTCACTAGCATGTCGAAGCTATCCTCACATGGTGGACTTGTGGTTTTTCAGGTCGAGTTTTCTCCCTTTGATAACAAAAGACCTTAAGGCTTTTGGGTCAATCAATCCACTCACTTGTTTTGAAATCTTTTACCCGAACTACGGGGTTTTGATCCTTATCTTTCATGAGAGGGTACGTAGGCAATGGGTTTATCCATCCAAACACAAAATGTAAATAAACTTGTACATTCTTTTCTCATCTCTTCAATCATGTTTGCACAAAATAATTTCATAAACAATAACCTTTTGCATCAAGCGTGAAAAGGGCTCCCTAGGAGTACCTAGGATGTTGTGGGTGCCTAACACCTTCCCATGACATAACCAACCCCCTTACCCAGATCTCTGGCCCTTTTTTACTAGTTTTGTTTGTAAAACTTTATAGGTTTTTGTTCGCTTTCTAACCATTCCTTTGGATAAATAGAAGTGCGGTGGCGACTCGACTTTGTATGATTTACCTTGGATTTAGTTAATATCTCCAATGGTGACGAATACACCGCTACAGAAAAGTGGTGACTCTGCTGGGGAGAATAACTTCCATTCCCTGGTGGGTTCTGCCAACTTTTCACACTTGTTGCATTATATTGTTGTGACATATTTTTGTGCAATTTGGGATTACTGTATTGATTGTAATGCTTGAATTGCTTGATATATCAATTGCTTGTTTGCTTGGTGATCTCTGTGAGATGATTTCTATACCCGAACTCGAGTGCACCTTAGGATAGGAGAATGGCATAATCTCGTCGACTTGTGTGGAGTTATTCCTTAGCGAGTTGACTTGCGAGTCCATTCACTTGGTGGAGGTCATGTTGGGATCAATAATGTCACACAAGTAAGTTGTGGTTAGACATTACTATTTCCAATATGTGCCTTAGAAGCCAAGGACCTTAGTTTACCAAGCCCATCTTGACCTATTTTTAGGACGTAGTGCAGAGGTCGTTCAAATGTAAGATTTGATACGATTGTTACGCGATACTACACTCATAAGAGTCTCTCTTGAGGATATTTTTGGAATACGAGTAGTCGTTTCTCCAATAATATCCGAAAGATGGGATGATGACTATGGGAACCTCTGGTAGAACATGCCTGGCAGGTTTAAACCCTGGTACACTCCCTTTGGGTGGTTCTTAACCGAGACTCCATGCTCGTGACTCGCAACAAACCCGTGATTCATGGTTGATCCGTTCATACATCCTTAATATCAATGGAACTTGGGTGTTAATAAGGTGTAAACCATAATCCACCAAAATGGATGATTGATATTAAGGATAATATGAGCCATCCCATGACCTTTGTCTGGTGTGCTTTGCTTGATCCTTGAGTGTGATTGTTGCATTCATCCATTCATGCATTCATCTGCATCCATATCATTAGATAAAAAGAAAATTTTCAAGGAACTTCAGGGGTTTATTTGCAAAAATTTTAGACATGGAAAGACAAAGAAGGAATACAAAGAAGTACAGCTTCAGATAGCCCGATCTGAAAGAGTTAAGGAATCTGACATCCTATGTACTAGATCCCTTAGGTTTCAAAGCTCGCTTTGGGAAACTGCTTCCTCTTTGACTACTCAGGTTGATGAAGGGTTGATGAGTACGTTGGTGCAGTTCTATGATCCTCTGTACCGTTGCTTCTCTTTTCTGGATTTTCAGTTGTTGCCTACCCTTGAGAAGTATGCTTATCTTGTGGGTATACCTATTCTGGATCAGGTGTCGTTCAGTGGCTTGGAGAGTATTCCTACTTCTCAAGAGATAGCTGACCTGTTGCACATAGATGAGTCTCTGATTCGTGCTCATATGACGACCAAAGGTGGAATTCAAGGTCTCCCTTCTGAGTTCCTCGTTGCTCAAGCTATTGTCTATGGGAAGGCCATGAGTGAGGATGCCTTTGAAGCCATATTTGTACTTCTCATCTATGGATTGGTATTGTTCCCCAACATCGACAAATTTGTGGATGTGAACGTTATTAGGATCTTCTATTCTCTTAATCCCATTCTGACTCTGTTGGGTGATACCTATTTCTCTTTGCATCTGAGGAATGCAAAGGGTGATGGCGCTATAGTGTGTTGTTTGCCTCTGTTGTATAAGTGGTTTGTTTCTCACTTACCTCAGACGGTCGCCTTCAAGGAGAACAAGGGATGTCTACGGTGGTCCACGAGACTTATGTCTCTCACTAATGATGATATCTCTTGGTACAACCGTGTGTATGATGGTGTGCAGATTATCGACTCTTGTGGTGAATTCTCTAATGTGCCTCTTCTTGGTACATGCGGTGGGATCAGCTACAACCCTGTTTTAGCACGTCGTCAGTTTGGGTTCCCCCTAAAGGATAAACCTAATAACATTCTGTTAGAAGGTGTGTTCTTTCAGGAGGGTAAAGATCCCCAAGGCTTAAAGGGCATAATGGTTCGCGCTTGGCGTAAGATCCATAAGAAAGGCAGGAGTGAGTTGGGACCTAAGAATTGCATTGCTATGGAGCCTTATACTGCTTGGGTAAGGAAGAGAGCATCTGAGTATCTCATGCCTTACGATTATCCGAGACCTACACTTTTGGTTGTGGCTGGGCCTTCAACCCTCCCTAACCAAGGAGTAGAGGAGTTGAGAAACGAAGACCTTTCACGTGCCTGGATCCGTGAAAGAGATGAGTTGCTTCAACAGATTAAGGAGAAAGATGCTTTGATCGAGTTCCTCGAGCATCAGGTCATTGATGATCCTGATGATGCATGGACTTCTCTACTTCCTCAGTTTTCCAAGTTCTGGAAAATGAGGTATGATCGACTCGCCAAAGAGAAGACGGATATGAAAGCAGACTATGAGAGAGAGGTGAAGAGGCTTCGTGCAACTTATCTTCCTGCGTCCCGAGCTTCTAGGGATCTATAGGATGATTATTTTCCTTTTCTCTTGTAATGATTGACAATGCTGTACTTCTTTTCTCTGATATATTTGATGAGATATTTCCATATGCGATAAAATGCTTAATATTTCCAAAATTTGCAAATAAAACCCTAAAGTTCCTTTGAAATAAAAACAAATCATGTGCACGAGCATTGCATGCATCATTTGCATAAGCAGGTGTTGTTCTCAGCTTCTGGTCTTGTGGTCTAACTCTGTTGCTCTTAATTTATTTTGAAGACAAGCTGACTCATCGGTACTACACCAGAGCCAACTCTTCCACATTGATGGATCATCTTGAGCAAGAGAACCGTGAGCTCAAAGAGGAAGTCGCCAGACTGAGTGCTTTGATGGAATCATTCCTGGCTGCTCAGAATCAGTCGTCTCCAACACCTGCAACTCCTCCCCAGAAGACAGTCATCTCTGAGATTGTTTCCTCTGCTGTGCCTGCTGTGAGTGCACATTTTGCAACAGCCATGCCGTCCGGGTTTCCGTGGGGGATGCCTCCCATCTTTATGCCTGATATTCCTGCTCCAACGTTTGTTTTGATGCCGGCATCTAGCCCGGTCCTTGCTGTTCCTCCTCCTGTCATGCATACCGTTCCTAGGGTAGACGACACCATCTATCATTTTGAGCTGTCTGGGGGCCCAGATGTTCATGAGAAGATGGATTCTATGAATGACCAATTTCTTGAGCTGCGCAAGGAATTGAAGAATCTTCGAGGAAAGGATCTCTTTGGCAAATCTGCTGCCGAGCTTTGTTTAGTTCCCGGTGTTAAAATTCCTGTGAAATTCAAGGTCCCTGACTTTGAGAAATACAAAGGGAACACTTGCCCTCTCAGCCACCTGGTCATGTACGCCAGGAAAATGTCAACTCAAACGGATAATGATCAGCTACTCATCCATTATTTCCAGGACAGACTGTCCGGTGCTGCACTGCGTTGGTATATGAGTCTGGATAGTGCGAACATATGTTCCTTCAATGATCTTGGCGAAGCCTTCGTCAAGCAGTACAAGTATAACATGGATATGGCTCCCGATCGGGATCAGTTGAGGGCCATGTCCCAGAAGGATAAGGAAACATTTAAAGAGTACGCCCAGAGGTGGCGAGAGTTGGCAGCTCAGATTGTGCCTCCGCTAGAAGAGAAAGAAATGACCAAGATCTTTCTGAAGACCTTGAGTTCATTCTATTATGAGCGGATGATCGCTAGCGCTCCTTCGAACTTCACTGAAATGGTGAATATGGGGATGCGTCTAGAGGAGGGGGTTAGAGAAGGACGGCTAACCAGAGATGAAGGTTGTTCTACCAAACGATATGGGGCGTTTGCGAAGAAGAAAGATGGAGAGGCACATGCTGTGACCTCCCATGTGAAACCCAGAAGACCCTCGGTGAGGAGGAAGACCGTGCGTCCAGCCGGTAATCAGCATCAGGTGGCTCATATAGCACCTGTCTTCAGAGACAACCGGCAGTATCATCAGCACAACAGTAATCAACAATCATCTCAGGAATATCAGCAACAGCATCGTCCTCAACAGCAGGCCTACCAGCCTCGCAATAGTAATCAAGCCAGCACGAGTTATGAGAGGAAGATCACTTTTGATCCGATTCCGGTGTCATATGCAGAACTGTATCCCTCTTTAATAGAGAGGAGGTTGATTACTCTGAGGGACCCGCCAACTATACCGGTTAACCCTCAGTGGTGGTATAAGCCTGATTTGCATTGTGTCTATCACTCGGGTGCTCCCGGCCATGATGTGGAGAACTGCTTTCAGTTGAAGACTAAGGTTTAAGACCTTATGAGATGCGACATTTTGAGCTTTGAGGACGCAGGTCCTAATGTTAAGAAGAACCCATTGCCCGAGCATGGGAAATCCGTTAACATGGTCCAGGGCTGCCCTGGCAAGTACAAAGTCAAATATGTCAGCCATATTCGACAATCATTGGTCGAGTTGCATCGTCTGCTGTGTGAGTACAGTCATCTGGAGCACGACCATGATAAATGCCGAACCTGCTCTGTTAACTATTTGGCTGTCGCCAAGTGCGTAAAGATCTTCAGGAATTGCTGGATGAAGGAATCATTGAGATCCTTCAAAACAGGAATGTTGATGAAGATGAACCAGAGGTTAATATGATTTCTCCGGTGTTTCGGATACCCGAGCCTGTTATCATTAGATATGATGGTAGCAAGCAGAAGGTTTCTCCTTCGCTGATTATCAAGCCTGCCGGTCTTGTGCCTTATTCTTCTGACAAGGCAATCCCATTCCGATACAATGTTGTTGCTGTGGAAGATGGGAAAGAGGTGACTCTGTCGTCCTCCTCTGTTGTGAATATTGCTGATGTCAGTGGGTTGACCCGTAGCGGTCGTGTGTTTTCTGCACCCCCGAAGCCTCAGGCTGTTGTTGACTCTGTTGAGCGTCCGGTTGGGAATGTAGTGAATTCTCCGAACCCTGCACTTGTTGTTAAACCCTCCTCTGTACAAAAGACTCCTACTTCTGTTGGCCCTAGTGGAAATTTGAAAGAAGACTGTGATGAGATGCTAAAGCTCATCAAGAAGAGTGAGTACAGTGTTGTAGATCAGCTTCTAGAAACACCATCCAAGATTTTCGTGCTATCTTTGCTTCTGAATTCAGAACCGCATAGAGAGGCTCTGCAGAAAGTCTTGGATGTGGCTTATGTTGATCACGATGTCATAATAGAACAGTTCGACAGCATTATTGTAAACATTACTGCTTGTAACACTTTGAGTTTTTGTGACTCTGATCTCCCTGAGGAGGGAAGAGACCACAACTTGGCATTACACATTTCCATGAATTGCAAAGACGACGCCATGTCCAATGTGCTGGTGGACACTGGGTCATCCCTGAATGTATTGCCAAAATCCACTCTCTCTAGACTGTCATTTCAAGGGCCTCCCATGAGGCAGAGTGGAGTTGTTGTGAAAGCTTTTGATGGGTCACGTAAGACTGTGATTGGGGAAGTTGATCTCCCAATCAAGATTGGAACAAGTGATTTCCAGATTACCTTCCAGGTTATGGATATCCACCCATCCTATAGTTGTCTCTTGGGCAGACCATGGATTCACGAGGCTGGCGCCGTGACATCCACCCTACACCAAAAGCTGAAATTTGTTAAGAACAAGAAACTGGTAGTGGTAGGGGAGAAAAGGCTCTCCTGGTTAGCCACTTGTCTTCCTTCTCATACATAAATGCTGAGGATGAAGTTGGAATGCCTTTCCAAGCTTTATCTATAGCTGAGCCTGTTGAGAAGAGAACTCCTTCATTTGCTTCCTATCGAGATGCGAAATTGGCCATTGAATGTGGTACAGTTGCTGGTCTAGGAAAAATGATTGAGCTGGAAGACAACAAGTCCCGGGATGGCATTGGCTTTTCTTTTGGGGTCTTCAACGAGAAAGGGTTGTTCAAGAGTGGAGGTTTCATCCACACCGGTCAGAGCGAAGAAGCTGTTGCTGTCTTGGAAGAGGATGCAGAGGATTCTGACAATTTTGTCATCCCTGGTGAGATCTGCAACAATTGGGTCACTGTGGATGTTCCTACAGTCATTCATAAGTCAAAGTAATAATCACTTTGTTTAAAAACCCTTCTCCCATGCCAAAAGGAGAAGTGATGACATTGCTGGCAGCATTTAATACAATGCTATTTTCATTCAATAAATTCATGTTAAATGTTTGTTTTTCCAATTATTTTCACTTTTTGCTTTTTGCATGAAATTGGTGATCACAAAAAACCCTAAAAACAAGAATAAAATCAATCTTTTCATCTGCATAATGATTGCCTTGTTTGATTTCTAAAAGCTTTTCATATCCAAAATCATTATGCAGGTTGATATCGAGACCCATTGAACATAATCATCCAACGCCATCTCCCAATTTTGAATTCCCTGTATTCGAGGCAGAGGAAGATGATGTTGAAGAGATTCCTAATGAGATCACCCGTCTTCTTGAGCACGAAGAGAAGATCATTCAGCCGCATCTTGAGAATCTGGAAACAGTCAACTTGGGGTCTGAAGATTGTGTTCGAATGGTGAAGATTGGGGCACTCCTGGAAGAGTCCGTTAAGAAGAGGTTGATCGAATTGCTACGAGAATATTCCTATATCTTTGCTTGGTCGTATGAAGACATGCCAGGTCTAGATACAGATATTGTGCAACATTTCCTGCCTCTGAAGCCTGAGTGCGTGCCTGTGAAGCAGAAGCTCAGAAGAACTCATCCTGATATGGCAGTGAAGATCAAAGAGGAAGTTCATAAGCAAATTGATGCGGGGTTTCTGGTGACTTCTACGTATCCTCAATGGGTGGCCAATATTGTGCCCGTGCCTAAGAAAGACGGAAAAGTTCGGATGTGTGTGGATTATCGTGATTTGAATAAAGCTAGTCTGAAAGATGATTTCCCTCTACCTCACATTGATATGTTGGTAGACAATACACCTAAATTCAATATCTTCTCCTTTATGGACGGATTTTCCGGATATAATCAGATCAAGATGGCACCCGAGGATATGGAGAAGACAACATTCATCACACCTTGGGGAACATTTTGTTATCGAGTGATGCCCTTCGGTTTGAAGAACGTCGGAGCCACGTATCAACGAGCTATGACTACCTTGTTTCATGATATGATGCACAAGAAGATTGAGGTCTATGTTGATGATATGATTGTTAAGTCACGAACGGAAGTTGAACATGTAGAGCATTTGTTGAAGCTTTTTCAGCGTTTGAGGAAGTTCAAGCTTCGTCTGAATCCCAACAAGTGTACATTTGGAGTCCGTTCTGGCAAGTTATTGGGCTTTGTTGTCAGCAAAAGAGGTATTGAGGTTGATCCTGCAAAGGTCAAAGCAATACAAGAGATGCCTGCGCCCAAAACTGAGAAGCAAGTCTGAGGTTTTCTTGGCCGCTTGAACTATATTTCCAGATTTATATCCCACATGACTGCCACATGTGCACCGATATTCAAGCTCCTCCAGAAAGATCAGTCTCATGATTGGACCGAGGATTGCCAGAAAGCTTTTGACAGTATCAAAGAGTATCTGTCTGAACCTCCAATCCTGTCTCCTCCTGTAGAAGGAAGACTTTTGATCATGTATCTGACAGTTCTTGAAGACTCGATGGGTTGTGTCCTTGGTCAGCAAGACGAATTCAGAAAGAAAGAGTATGCTATTTACTACCTGAGTAAGAAGTTCACTGATTGTGAGTCTCGATACTCAATGCTTGAGAAGACATGATGCGCTTTGGCTTGGTCCGCTGAGCGTTTACGCCGGTATATGATAATTCATACAACTTGGTTGATATCCATAATGGATCCAATCAAGTATATCTTTGAGAAGCCTGCTTTAACCGGGAGGATTTCCCGTTGGCAGATGTTGTTATCTGAGTATGATATCGAGTATCGAGCTCAGAAAGCTATAAAAGGTAGTATCTTGGCTGACCACTTAGCACATCAGCCGATTGAGGATCATCAGTCAGTTCAGTACGACTTCCCAGACGAAGAGATTCTGTATTTGAAGATGAAAGATTGTGATGAGCCTACACTCGATGAAGGGCCAGAGCCTGGTTCCAGATGGAGTATGGTATTTGATGGCGCTGTAAACCAGTACGGAAATGGTATTGGGGCAGTAATCATTACTCCTCAGGGCACACATATTCCTTTTACAGCAAGGCTAACTTTCAAATGCACGAATAATATGGCTGAGTATGAGGCATGTATTATGGGATTGGAAGAATGCATTGATCTGAGGATCAAGCATCTCGATGTTTATGGTGATTCAGCCCTCGTTGTCAATCAGATCAAGGGTGAATGGGAAACGAATCAGCCCGGTCTTATTCCATACAGAGATTATGCAAGGAGGATTTCAACGTTCTTTACTGAAGTTGACTTTCATCATATTCCTCGAGAGGATAATCGGATGGCAGATGCTCTTGCTACACTTGCTTCAATGATTGTGGTCAAGTATTGGAATGAAGTTCCCAACATCACCGTGATGCGCTTGGATAGACCAGCTCACGTGTTTGTAGTTGAAGAAGTGAAAGACGATAAGCCATGGTATTATGACATCAAGTGTTTCCTCCAGAACCAGGTTTACCCGCCTGGGGCATCTGTGAAAGATAGGAAAACTTTAAGAAGATTGTCAGGCAGTTTCTACCTCAGTGGCGAAGTGCTTTACAAGAGAAATTTTGACATGGTTCTGCTCAGATGCGTGGATAGACACGAAGCAGACCTGTTGATGACTGGGGTCCATGAGGGTTCATTCGGTACTCATTCCAATGGACATGCCATGGCTAGAAAGATGTTGAGAGCAGGCTACTATTGGCTGACAATGGAGTCTGACTGCTGCAAATATGTGAAGAAATGCCACAAGTGTCAGATTTATGCGGATAAGATTCATATTCCTCCGACACTTCTGAATGTGATTTCATCACCATGGCTTTTCTCTATGTGGGGAATTGACATGATTGAGCCGAAAGCGTCCAACGGACACAGGTTTATTCTCGTAGCAATCGATTACTTCACCAAGTGGGTTGAAGCTGCATCATATGCAAATGTGACCAGGCAGGTGGTCGTAAAGTTTATTAAGAATCAACTCATATGCCGTTGTGGTGTGCCAGATAAGATCATTACTGATAATGGATCTAACTTGAACAACAAGATGATGGAAGAGCTGTGTATTGAGTTCAAGATTGCACACCATAATTCTTCTCCTTACAGACCCAAGATGAACGGGGCTGTTGAAGCTCCTAACAAGAATATCAAGAAGATTATCCAGAAGATGGTTGTCACATACAAAGATTGGCATGAGATGCTGCCATTTGCTTTGCATGGATATCGTACATCCGTCCGCACTTCAACAGGGGCAACCCCTTTCTCTCTTGTTTATGGCATGGAGGTTGTACTCCCAGTAGAGGTGGAGATCCCATCAATGAGAGTCTTGATGGAGGCCAAGTTGATTGATGCTGAATGGATTCAGAGTCGTTACGACCAGCTGAATTTGATCGAAGAGAAGAGATTGACTGCCATGTGCCATGGTTAGTTATATCAACAAAGAATGAAGAAAGCATTCGATAAGAAGGTCAAGCCTCGTGTGCTCCGAGAAGGTGACCTTGTGCTCAAGAAAGTCTTGTCTTCCGCGCCCGATTCCAGGGGCAAGTGGACTCCAAACTACGAGGGTCCATATGTTGTTAAGAGAGCCTTTTCAAGTGGTGATTTGATGCTTACAACTATGGATGGGGAGGATTTCACTCGTCCTGTGAATTCAGATGCAGTCAAGAAATACTTCGCCTAGAAAGAAAAACAGAATAGGTCGCTATGTTGAAAACCCGAAAGGGAGGCTTAGGCAAAAATGAGCGTCTCAGTGGATTAGACCCGAAAGGGCGATCCAGGCAAAAGTTAGAGACGAAAAAAATGAATATTTGCATCCCGCTAGATTGAGTACCTCATCCTAGGGCAATCTAGTTAAAAATTAGGGATTTGGTAAGTAACTACATCCTGACAAGACTGTGTTCTACATCTGTCATCCGTCAAAGATTCTGTTCATTCGTCGTCAACTGAAGCTTCGAATACATCGAATCTAGAATTGGTGGAGAAATGGTCATTATGTTCAATATAGCCCTTTTCCAATATATATCACCAATTTCAAACTTGTAAAAATCTATGGAGTCTTGCCATTTGCACGCTACCATTCCATCAAATAAATTTGAGCCTTTATCCAATTATTTGCACTCCGATTTGTTTCTATTCAACAAATGTTTCGCATGTTTTAATTGATAAAATGTCATTGTTTTAAACAAACAAATTTTTCACAAATTGTTTTTAAACAAAGTGAACATTCACAATGATAAAAAGATACTTAGGAGATTCTCAGTGCTCTCCCAAGGATGGTATGATTCCCAACAGGGTAAGACATTTATTCATATCCCTGGCATTGGATTGTATCCTTTTTCTCTAGAACCTTCTGTGGTTTTTCTCCCGAGCAGGGTGCCCTTCTTGGCTTCTTCCCCTACCAAGTGTTGGGAGGATTCATCCCTTTTCACTTCAGCAGAGCAGTAATTTTCTCTCCTTGGTTGTGTTATCTCTGGAAGATTTGTTTTGGTGGCGGGTCCCCAGAATCCCTTTATCCATCAGATAGGTTCCCCAGTAGAGCTGCTCATGTGGTAGAAATGATCTCATATTCACTCCTATCCCCGGTTGGAATGTTCATTGATTCCTCCCCTAGCAGAAGAGCAGTGGTACTTCCCTCTTCAGCAGAGGTGTTGTCGTTGGAAGGTTCAGTATTTGGTGGTTGCTCCCCAGATTTCCTTCATCTCCTCAGATAGATCCCCAACGGCGTTATTGGTGTGTTGGATCTTATCTTTGATGATGTTATCCCCTTCAGAGATATTGTTGTTTCTATGATCCACAACAGAGTTTTGGTGGAGGATTTTATCTGTGATAATTCATCCCCAAGCAGAGTTGTGGTATGGTGGATCTTACTTGTGTTGACAGTTCCCCTCAAACAGAGTTGCTTTTGTGACAAATTCTACTTGCACAATTAAGCACTTCTCCTCAGCTGAAACTGATGGTTCGCCCCGATCTTTTTCTCCTCAGCAGAGTGTGATATCCTTGGTGGTTGATCACCAGTTTCCTCTTTTAGCTCTCAGTGGAATTCCCCAGTGGAGTTGCTGATTGAGTCCCCAGTAGAGTTGCTGATTGGATTCTCTAGTAGAGTGGCTTTTGTGGCAGTTTTTGCCTGTGCGATGACTCTTTTCCCTAACTGGATTGATTGATGATCCATCACTCAGAGATTTTTGTGATTTTTGTGATATCTCTGATTCTCCTGCAGAGTTTTTGCTTCCTAGCATCCCGGATCTCCAGCAGATTGGATACTCTCCATTGGAGTTTCTGGCTTTCTCTCTTGAGATGTAGTATCGGACGTTTGATTCCAGGGCCTGTTTGTGTTAGATATGTCTGTTTGTCAGCATTCATCATACATAAACCACGCATATACATGCATACTTATAACATTCAGATATTCATGTTGCATCTTTTGCCATATATCTATTGTTTGTTGTCTCCTGCTAGTTGGTGATATACATCTCCCCAAGCAGATGGGTGTGTCTGATCCTTCAATATAGAGTCAACCTCTTAAGCATAAAGTGTTTATCTTTCCTGCCATTTCCCCACTGAGTTCGATCCTCGTGGATGACGGTTGCTTCCGTTTCCTCCCAACACATATATTGGGATGGGTTCCCCTATTGAGTTATATCCTCAATAGGATGAGTATTGATTCAGTTTGCCTTTTTGGTTTGATCCTAAATTGGCCCTTTGAGACTGTTTTTGGTGTTCCCTAGTAAGGTCACCAATATTATTCACCTTATCCTCATAGAATCTTTGTGGTCTTCTACCCAGCATCCGGTAGTTGTAAATCCTACTTTCATCCCCTAGAAGAGGTAACCTTTGTGGTTCATTCTGGTTGATGGCGGATTTTGTGGTCTTCTACCCGGTATTCGGTAGTCGTAAATCCTATTGTTTTCTCCCCATCGGAGTCTGCGCTTCCCCGCGGTATAAATGAATATTTGCTCACTAACCGACAATCATTCATCTTGTCCCTAGCGGAGTTTGCGGTTTTCTACCCAGTATTCGGTAGTTGTAAACCCTATCCTTATCCTCAGTTGAGTCTTTAGTCTTCTACCCAGCATCTGGTAGTTGTAAACCCTATTTTTCTCCCCTTGCAGAGTTAACCCTTGTTGTTCATCCCAACCGATGACGGTTACTCTTCCGTGGTTTTCTACCCAGTCTTCGGTAGATGTAATCCCCTTTTTGTTGGTTATCATTATCCAGTATTCGGTATTGATATTCCTTCCTTCTTGTGGATGTTTGCTCTGAGTAAGCAAATTTATCCCCAGCGATTCCTCTTGCATTTACCGTTTGCCGGTAATGTTTGTTGCTTCCCCTTTGATTGGCCATCATTATATACCTAGTTTTGGTATCTCGATGCCTTTTCGTCTCGGGTGATTTATCCTTTGTTAACCTACAACCCGTTTGTGGATAATCTTCTATGCGAGTATATTATCTACACTTTGACGGCAATAGATAATATATCTCATGCACTCTTTGGTCGAAGTCTTTTGTTGTTCTTCCCCAATTGAGTAAGATTCGTATTCGTTGTGGAATCGAATGTCCATCCTATAAACAAGTCTACTTTTCCAGCTTTCTTCAGGATGATGAGTGTGTTGGCACACAAACCAATTCACGTTTCGGTCGATTTATCCTTTGTTAACCTACGACCCGGTTATGGATAATCTTCCATGCGAGTATATTATCTACGTTTTGACGACAATAGATAATACATCTCATGCACTCTTTGGTCGAAGCCTTCTGTGTTTCCCCAGTTGAGTAAGATTCGTTGTCCCTTTGCGGAATCGAATATTCATTCTACCCCATTTTGTTTGGATAGTTGCCTTGTTTGCGCAGTTTATCCCCAGTGAGTCATCTCTCGTCTACCCTGTTGTTGTTGGTAACGATTGTTTCTCCTTTGATTGGTTATCATTACATACCTAGTTTGGTATCCTGATGCCTTTCTCTTCGGATGATTTATCCTTTGTTAACCTACGACCCGGTTGTGGATGATCTTCCATGCGAGTATATTATCTACGTTTTGACGGCAATAGATAATATATCTCATGCGCTCTTCGGTTGAAGTCTTCAGTCCTTCCCCAGTCCAGTAAGATTCGTATTCCTTACGGAATTGAATGTCCATCCTATAAACAAGTCTGCTTTTCCATCTTTCTTCAGGATGATGAGTATTTTGGCACACACACCAATTCACGCCTTGGTCGGTTACCTATTATATACCTACTACCCGGTATCCCTGGTGTTCCTTCCTTTCTGCTCCCTATTACGACCTCGGTCCCCTGTGGAGTCAGATTTTCCTGAGTTGAAACATACCTTTTTCAGGTCTTCCTCAGATGATTTGGTCAATTGATATCTCTCACCCTTACACCAGTCTTAGATATTCATTCCTCCCGAGCTTGTTGCCCACTAACCGGTAACACCTCATCCTTTTGCTTCCCCTGGAGAGTCTTTTAGATTTCCCCAGCGGATTTTCTGTTGTGATTCGCCTTTCGCTGTGTTGGCATATTCCCCAATACATGTGTTTTCCCCGGCAGAGTTGCCTTGTCATCTCTTTCCCCAGCCCGAGTCCGGATTTTCATCTGAGGTATCCATTGTGGATCGTTTTGCTGTGTTGGCATATCCCCCAGCACATGCATCTTTGAGTCAGCTTGAGTCTTTCCATCAGATTTGTTTTCCTTTGGAACTCTTTTCCCCAGTTTGGAGTCGTTACCTGCTCATGCGGTTTCAGTCCTTTACTCCCCAGTAAAGTCTCCAGTTTCAAGTTGTGTCCTGCTCACACATTTTTCTTTTTCTAATCCCCATAAGAGTCCCGTTAGAGTCTTTGTTCCATCAGTGAGTATATTACTCCTATGGATTGTCAATTTCTCCTGATTTTTTATCTTCTTTGTGGACCCATATCCTCACAAAGATAGTTTGTTTTGCATACATACATTTGCATCATGAGGTCTCTCAGGGACCAAAATTTGTCTCTTTGTTATTATTTAAGCCCATTCTACCTCGTCGAGACGAAGATTTTAACCTTCATTTCTCCGGCTAGAATGATCTTAAATAGGGGCATCTGTAAGACCCCAAATTTGTCCCTAAGATCCCTCACGGCATCATAGCATTACATTGCATAGCCTCAAGGATCATTTGAGCATCTTGGCTTCCTTTCCCTTTGGATGGGGATCTCCTGTGAGTGGTTTGAGATCACCAGGCATGCTTGCATTATATATCATTGCTTTTCTTGTTTTAATCACTAACCAAAAGCACCAAAAATATGTCATTAACCTTTTGTTTTGTAGCTCAAGCAATCACAGGTCAATCACTTCAAGGAATTCCTTTGTCCAAGAGCTGATGGTATTTTCTTGGTATGAGGACCACATGATATCATATGGAACTTATATGAGCTAGGGTTTCATTTTGAAGCATTGTACCAAGTGGCAAAGGCTCAAATTCATCAGACATGTCAAGGTCATCTGAGGACCAGATAATCAAATGTGCAGTCAACTGAGGGCTTTGAGGTGGGGGAAATGATTTGAGACATCCCATTCATGTTCAAACACGGCCTATTCATCATGTCAAACATCTATCTTGAATATTTTGAAGTCATGGCAAAATTTTCCAAAAATGGAAAGTGACCTGTAATTTCAAGTTTCCAAAAATGGCAAGTTTTTGGTCCACATTCAACTTAAAGTTTCAACATCAAAGAAGCATCAAATGAATTTTTGGTGAAAATGAAAGTTGAAGATCTTTCTCTCCCCTTTTCAAAAAGTCCTATTTCATGTCCATCTGATAATTGGTTGAGAAGTTATGGCCAAATGATCACAAAGTATGCATGGAAGTTCAAAGTGGCATAACTTTTGATTCAAAACTCCAAATTGGTCCACTCTTTTTGCAAAATGCTTGTCATGACCAAGAGATTCCAAATCAACCTTTGCCTTGCATGAAAGAAGCTCATATGATCATTTGTTCATACATGTGCATTTTGGAGGGAAAATTGATAATTCAAACTTGGTTGATCATGCAAGCCAAATACCATTTCCATGATGATTAGTGGATGTTTTTAAGTGAAATCCCAGCTTGCATGGCATTGTTCACGTGTGGATTGGTCATGCTAAGCACACTTGCCATTTTTGCAAAACACCTCACATCTCCTTAATCATGTTTAGCCAAGGCAAATTGAGATTAGCAAAGTCATTAACAGGTGGTATATAAGCTAAATCATAACTGTTTTTCAAAGGAAGAAGCATTTGAGATCTGAAAATTCACATTCCCTCCAACTTTTCTCTCTCTTCAAAAATCCAAATTTCTTCACACAACTCCTCAATTTCTTTGCATATTCTTGTTGATCATGGAATTCTGAGCAAGGATCATCATCTGGATTGGACAATTGAGTTGGTTTTCGTGCATATCAAGAGTTTGAACATGGAGATGGAAACTTGAAATTGAGCTAGATCTAAGTACTTTCAACCATTACTTTTTGCATCAAGCTTCAAGGCAAGGATATTGGAGTAAATCTGGAGCTCTAGAGCAGTTGAACACACGAATTCATCCACTGCCATTTCAAGTAAGTTGAAATTCGACCATCTCCTTTTGCCAATTTCTTGCCATGATTATGTAGATCGCGTTATGCTGAGAATGCTGATAGTTTTAGATCTTGATTTGGTTGAGTATTGTGCATGATATGTTGATTTAAAGTTTGGATGATGAAAATGTTTTGCTTCGATCCGTGCATGTTAGGAAGATTTAGTTGAAATGATCATGATATTTGGATTGTGCATTGAGAGAGCTTTCGAACCATATGCATTTTGCTAGATTCTGGAAAAAAATTGGTTCTCCGCCGCCTGGACGACCGGAGAAGACGGTTGTTACCGCCGTCTGCCACCGTCTGGTTCTGCCTAGGGTTTTGCCTCGTCACATGTTGACTGCACGCTTACCTGTTCATTTCATTGGCCTGCATTCGCTTGACTGTGCTGAGTGTGCTTTGACTCGCTACGTGGCTGCCAGCTCCTTTAATGAAACGTTGTGTTTCATTGGAGCGCTTTGAACCTTGCTTGCATGAGTTCGATACCTGGCCTGTGTGTTTTTGTGAATTTTATTTGGATTCTCATTTCTCCTGCTTGGCGTGTGTTCGATTCCCAGCTTGTGCACATGCTGATTTTTATTTTCAAACTTCATTTTCCCTCCATTTATTTCATATTATTCCATTTTATTTCTTCAACTTTGAAAAAATCATAAAAATAGCAAAAATACTTCAAATTGATCCCGATTTTTTTTTCACAATCTTGTTTTGATCTCTAGTTTTTTATAGGATTTATTTCATGAATTGTTTGACTCTGGATTTTTAGTTTGGAATTTTTGTTTGAACCATGTGCAAAATTGATATGTCATGATAAATGCTTTGTGAAATGCTCATCTTTGATCCAATTGATCTGAAATTTGGCATGCTTAATCCTCACATCTGGTATGATTTTTGAGCTTTGGTTTGAAATTTTTATCATATGCTATTACTGTATTGGACACATGGAGATATGGTGTGACAATTTGTGTCACATTTTTGGTATTCAATTTGTGCATTTTTGTTTACCTATCATTTGAGATCTTTTGGATTTGATTTTTTGCATGATGTTTGTTCATAACATGATGAGTTCACATAAACAAATTCATGATCATTGGATGCTTTTCTGTTTTGATTTGGATTTTTCTAATTTGATTGTCCATTTTATGCACATTTGCTTGCCTTTGCTTTACATTGATCATTTGATGCCTTTGCCATGTGAATTGATGCTGGTCCTTTTGAGGACATCTTATGACATGTTTGAACTTGCTTTATGCCAAAGATTGAGTTCTGTTTTCATCATTTGATTTGGTTTTCAACCTAGTCTTTGTACTAGTGTTTTGTACATAAACAAATTGTGCTTTGTGTTTCAGGTTTGGACATTTAGCATTGATGATTGGTTTGGTCTCACTTTGTGAGATACAAATGATTTTGAGTACTAACTCTTGCTGTTTTGTAGGATTCTAAGTTATAGGCTTGAGCTCATTGCTTCATTTGATTGCTTGATCATTGCTCATTGAATTGTGTAACAGTTGGACTGTTTGTCTGTTTGTTTTCTGAGTGAGATATTAACTGTTTAGCTTTTGTACAGGTACATTAGTTGCTTGCTTTTAGCTCTTGCTTGAGCTTTAGATTGTGGTTGATACACCACTTAGGTTGCTACCCTCTTACTCCATGTAGTCTGGAAGTCCTGTCACCTTTTTGGCAGGCATTTTGGCTGAAGTCCTCCTTATGAGGCTCTGTTTGTGATTGTTTACATTTGTGCCAAAGACCTCTAAACGAGGCATGTTACTTGATAAGTCCTCCTAAGTGAAGAGGCAATTGACAGATAGAAGGGATTAGCAATCAATCCCCTGTTATTCAGTGAGTCGTTCAGTATGCTCGCACTACGTGCTGATGCTCTTGAACAAACACCCAAGATCTTTGTATAGTGTCTGTCAAGTGGAATAGGATCCCACATTCTGGATCCCCACGCTTTCTTTGTCATAAAGCTCACCCAGGCCAGGGTTAAGAGCATGGGGTCTCATCCCCATTTCCATTTTGATCAGCTTCACCCTAACTCTCAATGTTAGTGGTTAAGAGCTCACAGATTACCTGATACAGTTTGGCTTGTTTGTCGAGGTTGATATGACCCCTCTTGACTAAAGCCCACCTATTTGATTGAGCCTCTTGTTTGTATATAGTGTGTGATGCATTGTTTGCTTGATTGCTTTGCATGTGTTTGCTTTTACTCATTTGTTTAGAGGAGTTAGATATAAGTCCATCTATTGGCCTTCTGTTTCCTGTTTGTTTTGAGGAGTTAGATATAAGTCCATCTATTGGCATTCTGTTTCCAGTTTTGCTGTTAGGAGTTGGATGTAATTCCATTGATTGGCATTCTGTTTCCTCTTTCTGTGGTTCTCTTATGAGACTTGCTTATTGTTTATACCTTGTGTTGCCTTATTCCAAAGGATGGGACTTACTTGGATCATCCATATGATCTCAAGAGAGAAACCCTACTTGTGATTGCATTCCTTTATCTCTCATATCTTGCATGCTTAACCTTGATCCTTTTTCATCCTTAACCTTAAACCAAAAAAAACTTTTGTGCAAACATTTGACTTGTTTTCAACATTAGAAACCTAAGCCTTAGGCTTTTGATTTTCAAACTTATTTTCATAATACTCATTTTGAATTGAATCTTTAAGTCAACCTTGACCATCTTTGTACATACTTCTAATTGGTTAATCTAACTCACTCAAATGTGTTTCTTTGTGGTTCCAATGTCCACTTCTTAATCAAATTTTTCATAACCTTTAGCTATCAGGTTTGAGTTATCTTTGTGGTAGATATAATACTCACCTATGTCCTTAGTTATGGACAATAAGTCTTCCATGCTTATTATAGGGCATAATCCCTCACTAGCATGTCGAAGCTATCCTCACATGGTGGACTTGTGGTTTTTCAGGTCGAGTTTTCTCCCTTGATAACAAAAGACCTTAAGGCTTTTGGACCAATCAATCCACTCACTTGTTTTGAAATCTTTTACCCGAACTACGGGGTTTTGATCCTTATCTTTCATGAGAGGGTACGTAGGCAATGGGTTTATCCATCCAAACACAAAATATAAATAAACTTGTACATTCTTTTCTCATCTCTTCAATCATGTTTGCACAAAATAATTTCATAAACAATAACCTTTTGCATCAAGCGTGAAAAGGGCTACCTAGGAGTACCTAAGATGTTGTGGGTGCCTAACACCTTCCCCTGACATAACCAACCCCCTTACCCAGATCTCTGACCCTCTTTTACTAGTTTTGTTTGTAAAACTTTATAGGTTTTTGTTCGCTTTCTAACCATTCCTTTGGATAAATAGAAGTGCGGTGGCGACTCGACTTTGTATGATTTACCTTGGATTTAGTTAATATCTCCAATGGTGACGAATACACCGCTACAATTCCCAACTTGAAGATTGATGAAGGAAAAGTCTAAGGGGAATGTCAGATTGGAAAACAAACAAGGATGTCACACCAGAAGCTCAGACATGACACCACTTCCAAAGTTCTAGAACTCCTCCATATGGATTTGATGGGACCCATGCAGGTGAAAGCCTTGGTGGGAAGAAGTATGCATATGAAGTGGTTGATGACTTCTCCAGATACACCTGGATCAATTTTATAAGAGAAAAATCTGATGTTTTTGAAGTCTTCAAAGATCTTTGTCTAAAACTTCAAAGAGAAAAGGAAAGTCCAGTTATCAAAATTAGAAGTGATCATGGAAAGGAATTTGAGAAGAACAAATTTGCTTAATTCTGTTCTTCAGAAGGAATTCATCATGAGTTCTAATCTCCCATTACTCCCCAGCAAAATGGTATGGTGGAAAGGAAAAATAGAACCCTTCAAGAATCAGCCAGAGCTATGATTCATGCTAAGAAATTTCCCTACCATTTCTGGGCTGAAGCCATGAACACAGCCTGCTATGTTCACAACAGAGTGACCTTGAAGAAAGGGACTCCTACAACTTTATATGAAGTCTGGAAAGGGAGAATACCTACAGTCAAATACTTCCATGTGTTTGGTAGTAAATGCTATATCTTGACTGATCGTGAATAAAGAAGGAAGATGGATCCCAAAAGTGATGAAGGAATATTTCTGGGCTACTCAACAAACAGCAGAGCATATAGAGTCTTTAATTCCAGAACTAAAGTAATGATGGAATCTATTAATGTTGTGGTTGATGACCAATAGACTGATGTCACAGACGATGTTGAGACATCTCTGAATGATCCCCATCTGATTTCTTAGACAAAAATAAGGAGAGCGAACCTACCCAAGTTGAACCTGAAGATGACAAAATCAACAAGGGACCCTCCATCAGAATTCAGAAGGATCATCCCAAAGATCTCATTATAGGAGATCCAAATAAAGGGGTCACAATTAGATCAAGGGAAGTGATCTCACATGGTTGCTTTGTGTTCAAGATTGAGCCTAGGAATGTCAAGGAAGCCTTGACTGATGAGTTTTGGATCAATGCCATGCAGGAGGAGTTAGGCCAATTCAAGAGGAATGAAGTATGGGAACTGGTTCCAAGACCTGAAGGAATAAATGTCATAGGTACAAAGTGGGTGTATAAGAATAAATCTGATGAACAAGGGGTGGTTACTAAAAACAAAGCAAGATTAGTAGCACAAGGATATACTCAAGTTGAAGGAGTGGATTTTGATGAAACATTTGTCCCTGTAGCTCGCCTTGAGTCCATTAGACTATTGCTTAGAGTTGCATGTATTCTGAAATTCAAACTATTCCAAATGGATGTAAAAAGTGCTTTCTTGAATGGCTACTTAAATGAGGAAGTATATGTTGAACAGCCTAAAGGATTCACAGATCCAAACCTTCCAAAGCATGTGTACAGATTGAAGAAAACCCTTTATGGCTTGAAACAAGCTCCTAGGGCTTGGTATGAGAGACTCACAGTGTTCCTCACTAACAATGGATACAGGAAATAAGGTATTCACAAGACCCTATTTGTGAAGAATGAAGGAGGAAAACTCATGGTGGCACAAATATATGTAGATGATATTGTGTTTGGTGGGATGTTAGATCAGATGGTCGAACATTTTGTTAGACAAATGCAGTATGAGTTTGAGATGAGCCTTGTTGGAGAGCTGACCTATTTCCTTGGGCTACAAGTCAAGCAGATGGAAGATTCTATCTTTCTATCTCAAAGCAAATATGCCAAGAACATTGTTAAGAAGTTTGGCATAGAGAATGCAAGTCATAAAAGGACACCTTCTCCTACACATTTGAAAGTCTCTAAAGATGAAAATGGTGTTAGTGTAGATCAAAGTTTGTACAGAAGCATGATAAGAAGTCTGCTATATCTCACAGCAAGTAGACCTGACATTGCCTTTGCTGTAGGTGTTTGTGCTAGATATCAAGCTGAACCAAAAGTAAGTCACATAAACCAAGTGAAGAGGATACTGAAATATGTCAATGGCACCAGTGACTATGGAATGTTATATACTCATGGTTCTGGATCCATGCTGACTGGATACTATGATGCTGACTGGGCTAGAAGTGCTGGTGATAGGAAAAGCACATCAGGGGGATGTTTCTTCTTGGGGAACAACTTGATATCATGGTTTAGAAAGAAACAAAATTGTGTGTCCCTATCCACTGCTGAAGTTGAATACATAGCAGTTGGAAGTAGTTGTTCTCAACTGGTTTGGATGAAACAAATGTTGACTGAATACAATGTCACACAAGATGTCATGACATTGTACTGTGACAACCTGAGTGCTATAAATATTTTTAAGAATCCTATTCAGCACAGCAGGACAAAGCACATTGATATTCACCATCACTTTATTAGAGAATTAGTGGAAGAGAAAATCATAGCCTTGGAGCATATTACTACTGTAATGCAATTAGCTGACATATTTACAAAGGCTTTGGATGGTAATCAATTTGAATGTTTAAGAGGGAAATTAGGGATTTGTATCCATGAGAATTTATAGCAATTAATTTGGAGTGGAAAAGGTAATAAAAATATTGTCTGCCCACTTAAAAGAAAGTGCCCCATTTATGGTAAATCATTACCTAGTATTGGAACTACCATCTATACCATTTTCACACGCTACCTCATCACAACCACTTCCATCTTCATCAAACTGTTTCGACCATCTCTGCTAGGGAAACAAAAATTCTTGCACAAGTTCAACAAAATGTCACAACATCCCCCATCTTCTGGTTCTAAACCTACTCACAAAGCAAGAACTCCCTCCATGGATTTTCTGGGTGAAGATGTTTTGGAAGTTATTCCTCTTTCAGTCATCCCAGGCGACGCCCCTGGTCCATCTTCCACTACAGGAAACACTCAAGGTAACAGTTCTGATAACCCTCCCTCTAAGGATGACATGCATTATACTTATCGTGTCATTAGGAATCTGGTCACAAGGATCCTAAATGAAGGACACTCAGTCAAGGGAGTTTCGACTCCTCTGTCTAGAAGGGACCCCTCACCTGAGGTGGAACCTCAAAATGAGAAAGATGATGATTCATCTAGGTCAGAGAAAGATATTGTTGCAGAAGGACTGTCTTCTTTAGGGAAAATCGTGCCTAGTAAGAAACCTGTAGATGCCTCTCAGTCTAAGAAGCATGACACTGCTGAGAAAGTGATTGATTTGGAAGAAGAGAGCTCAGATGAGGAAGATGACACCTTGCTTCATCACTTTAAGCCAAGTGTTGCAAAGAAAATGAAGACCAGGAAAGGCAGGTCTGCGGTTGAGATGATGACAGCCAGAACAAGTAAGAAGGTTGATGTTGTAGGTCCTTCAAAGTCACGGAGTAAAGTGGAAGTCAAGAAGAGAAAGATCAGAGAAAGTTCTGATTCTGAGGATGATGTTGAAGACAATGTCCCAGACATCTCTCTTGACAAAAAGAAAACTGTTAGAAAATCCCCTGCCAAGGTTGCTGCTGTGCATTTGGATAACATTTCCTTCCATCTGGAAGATGGTGCAGCCAAGTGGAAATTTGTGATACAGAGGAGAGTTGCTGTGGAGAGGGAACTAGGGAAGGATGTTGTGGAAGTGAAGGAGGTTATGGAGTTGATCAAGTCGGTTGGTTTAATAAAAACAGTTAGTGCATTACCCCAATGTTTTGAAGGTCTTGTGAAGGAGTTTGTGGTGAACATCCCGGAGGATATTGCTGACAAGAACAACAAAGAGTTTTGCAAAGTGTTTGTAAGGGGAAGGTGTGTAAGGTTCTCCCCAACTGTAATCAATAGGTTCCTAGGAAGAGGAACAGAAGGAGCTGGTGAATTAGAGGTCACAGACAATGAAGCCTATAGGACAATCACTGCTGGTCAAGTCAAGGAATGTCCAAGCAAAAAGCATCTCTCTACTGGTAAATTAACTGTAAAATATGTTATCTTGCATAAGATAGGGTCAGCCAACTGGGTACCAACAAACCACATCTCAACAATCTCTAATGCTCTCGGAAGGATAATATATGTTACTGGAAACAGGATCAACTTTGATTATGGGAGGTTCATGTTTGAACAAATTGTTAGACATGCTTCCACTAATGCAGTGAAGCTGCCAATTGCCTTTCCCTCAATTATTTGTGGGATAATTTTAAGCCAGCAACCTGGTATTTTAAACACAAGTGATATCCCCAGTAGAAGGAAGCCTCCATTGTCAATTCATTACAAGTTATTTGAAGGCAGTCATGTCAATGACATTGTTATGACATCTGCAATGAAGAAGCCAGCCTCTCAAGATGGCCTGATTGTTGAATTGAAAGAAACCTGTAAGGAGTTGGAAACTGGGATTAGGGTGGCTAAGGCTAGGAAAGAGGCTTTAGAGGTTCTAATTAGTGTCTTGGAGCAAGGAGGGATGGATAATATTGGTGAAGCCAAGGAAATAGATGCCCACACCTCAAGTGAGAGGTCTGATTCTCAAGATCAATCTAGTGGCAGTTCTGGATCTGAAGGTGATGAAGATGCTACCTCCTTAGACTGGGTTATGGTGAAGATGGTCCCCCTGTTATGATGACATGTGTGTTCTGGATGCTTGGATGCTTGGATGCTTTGATGTTTTCTGTTTGATGTGTGTAGTTTTTTTTTGGCAATCTTTTTGATGCCATGATGTAATTTTTGGGCTCTTTATGAGTTCCCTGGATTTCTGATTATCTCAGCTAATGTAGTTGTGTATAATTATGGTTCTATACCACCTGACATTTTGTTTTAACATTTTCTATGTTATAACATCCTTTGTGACATCCTCTGCTGGACTGATTGATATTTATTTTGTCTAATTGGTCACTTTGGTCTATTTTGACTAAAAAGGGGGAGAAGTTAATATGTGGAGTTGCAGTTAATATGTGTTGACAACTGATGATGTTGAACAGAATGATGTTCTGTGGTGTTGAAGGAGATGTCTGAACAGAATGATGTTCTGTGTTGTACAAGTGATGTTGAAGGAGATGTCAGAGGGTGACTCTGAATGCTACAGGTGATGTTGTTGTTGAAGGAGATGTTTGTGTTGAACAGACTTAGGGGGAGAAGAAGCACTACTTATGTGTTTAATATGTGTTTACTACTAGTTACCATTATAGCTAGTAATTGTATGGTTATTACTTCTGCTGCTGCTTAACTACGGATATGTTTTTTTTTCTTGTGAACAAATGGACTGATATATGTTTTAGCCAAAATTTGCCAAAGGGGGAGTTTGTTGGTTCTAAGTGTTGGCAGCAATTTTGAAAAAACCAAGAGTGTTCACAAGTTGTCACATGTGATGTCTTAACATAAGATATCTTGTACCTGCTGGATGTGTAAAATGTGATTATGCAGGATTTTATTGAGATGTCAGACCCAATGTCATGACATCTGTATATAGAACATTCAGTATGAATGTTATGTATTATGTGATTGTGTTTTTAATGGCAATCTGTGTATGCTTGATGAGTTGATTGAACACGCTATCAATCAGTAATTACAACAAGATTAACTTATTTTCCAAAGAGATCTAATCAATTGTCATGAGAAGATATGAATGGAAAATAGTTTTAGGGTTTTATGATGTCCAAGCCCAGCCAAATGCTTCCATAAAAAGGACATGGAAAACCTGATTTGATACACAAGAAATAACGAACGAAATATTGAGAGAGAATAAGGGTTTAAGTCTTGTGTGGTCGTGTGAATTATAAGCCATTCAATTCATCCATAGATGATTGAATTGGTCTGATTTTTGAGTTGTAATTTGTCACTCTATGCTTTTAAGCATGAGTGTGTGTCTACTTGATTGAAGCTTTTAAGTAAGTTCAAGTGTGTCTCTTTGAAGAGTGTCTTCCTTTCATTGTAATTCTTGTTTTATATCACTGATGTGATTAAGGGGGAGTGAGTAGGGTCTCATATCTAAGAGTTCTTAGGTAGAAGTCACGCAGGTAGAGATTGGGGTGAAAAGATTGTAACTTGAAGTTGTTTACTAAGAGTCTTTGAACTGATTCTATTTTAGTGGATTTCCTTCCTGGCTTGGTAGCCCCCAGACGTAGGTGAGTTTGCACTGAACTGGATTAACAATTGCTTGTGTCTCTTGCATTATTGTTCTTTATCTCTTATACTGTTTGTATTGTTCAGATATTAGTGTCGTGACATTACCTTCGACATCTCATATCTGATACCAGAATTTTAGAACATATCAAGGACAGACTCAAAGGAAAGAAAATCCATCATCGGTTAGGATGAACATATCAAGGATAGACCTGCCTGGGGATGTCAAGGAGGATACCCGTCATCGGTTAAGATGAACATATCAAGGATAAACCAACTGGACAAAAAGTAGGAATTACATCTATCGAATGCTAGATAGAATACCAACGAAGAGAAAATTTGTCACCGGTTAGGATGAACATATCAAGGATAGACTCTGCGAGAAAAATAGGAATTACATCTATCAGTTACTGCATAGAAAACCAATGAAGAGAAAATTCGTCACTAGTTAAAGTGAACATATCAAGGATAGACTCTGCAGGAGAAACATAAGCAGGATTTACAACTACTAGTTACTGGGCAGGAGACCGCAAAGAGAAGGAAACCCGTCATCGGTTAGGATGAACATATCAAGGATTAACTCTCTAGGGAATAAAATAGGGATTACAACTACCTTTAACTGGGTAGAATACCAAAGATGAGAGATATCCTTCATCGATTAGGATGAACATATCAAGGATATACTCAAAACGAGGGAAGAAAATATCCTTCATCGGTTAGGATGAACATATCAAGGATAAACTTCGTAGAAAACATAAAAATGAATCCGCTGGGGACTCCACTGAGGAGAAAAATAGGGGTACTTTTGTCGGGTATTGGGCAAGAAGTAACAAACTGTAAACTAAGAAGAATATTACCAGCTACTGGGTAATAAACTCTTAGGAGACCCAAAGCATCTATCTAGGTAAGAGCTAGAAAGAAACGGTCAATCAAGACTCGACCCAATGAGGATATAACTCAAGGGGAGTGGTTTCATCCATACAACCAACTGGGGAGGAAACTGAAATAATAATCATCCACGAGGAAATAACTCAGTGGGGAAAGGATAAAGATTAAAATCTTTCTGCTTAAGGGGATGAAAACTCTACAATTGAGAGAGGATAAACGTCAAATATGCATGGGGATAAAGTATCTTCATAACAGAAAACAAGAGTCATAAGAATGAATCAACAATAATGATGATGCAATAATGAAATATATGAGTGTGTGTATATATATATATATATATATATATATATATATATATATATATATATGTAATGATTATGCTGACAAAACGATCGCAAAGGACACAAAGGTGTCGCAATTTTGATTCATTGGTACGATTCTCGGTCAATCCACAAAAGAGGGAGACAACTGCTGGAGAAAAGAGATCAACATCCCAAAGGCTCAACCCTAGCTGGGGAAGGAGGAGATCCGCCGAAGAAAAGAAAACCTTATCGAGTCTGCGAGGAATTTTAGGTCAACACCATATCAAATGGGAGACAACCATGTAGAGGATAAACACAAATAGCTACTCAAAAACCAGGGAGAAACCCTGACTGGGAGCGAATCGGATGGCGATTGGGGGGGGAAACCAAAGTTCCACTGCAAACATGCAAATTGCTGAGGACACCAACTTACTCTACTGGAGATCAAAACTGGATGGGTAATAACTACCAATCCCTCCGGGGAATATACACAAACTCCGCTGGGGAATTGAATTAACCAACTTGGCTTGGGGATTACGGAGAATTAACTGCTTAGGGAGAACCATTAATGATCCACACTTAGCCCTTACTGCTTTTGAACTGCTATTGACATTCCTTTTAATTGATTTAAAATTCATGCTTTTCTATGTTTAAGAAAATGGTTTTGATTTAAAAAATTTAATTTCAAAAAATGATCATTATAAAATTTAAAACTATTTGGCTGAAGTAAAACAAGAGTGGAAACAATTGGATAAAAGATCAACCTTATTTAATAGAATGGTAGTCTGTAAATGACAAGACTCCATAGATCTTTACAAAGTTGAAAATGGTAATTTACATGGAAAAGGGTTTCATTGAATACAAGTGACCACTAATCTTTCCACCAACTCCTGCTATGCACTGTGCTTTTGGCCGCTACTGGGGACAATGAATCACCGTCAACCCTTGTGCTCCACAAAGTCTTCCAATACTGAAGATCAGCAGGATGCAGTTACTTGCCATAATCCCTATTCTTGCATAAGTTGCCCCAAGGTGGGGTACTCAACTTATCGGGATAATTCTGTATGTTTTATGTCTCTAACTTTCGCCTGGATCGCCCTTTCGGGTTTTCAATCCACCGAGACGCTCATTTTTGCCTAAGCCGCCCTTTCGGGTTTTCAACTTAGCGAGTTGTTCTTTTCTTTTTAGGCGAAGTATTTCATGACTGCATCTGCGTTCACAGGACGAGTGAACTCTTCACCATCGATTGGTACCTTTTTTTTAACCTCCATGCTGATTGATTCTTTTTCAATCTTCATGATTCATAAACATTTTGCCAACGTTTAGGGTTGAGAATCATTTGTTTCTAACCTTTAGGGTTGATGATCCTTTATTTCCAACCTTCATGGTTGTTGAATCTTCTTCCAACCTTTGTGGTTGACGAACCTTTTTTCAACCTTTAGGGTTGATGATATTTTTCCAACCTTTAGGGTTAATGATCCTTTGTTTCCAACCTTCGTGGTTGTTGAATCTTTTTCCAACCTTCATGGTTGATGAACCTTTTTCCAACCTTTAGGGTTGATGATCGTTTTCCAACCTTTAGGATTGATAATCTTTTGTTTCCAACCTTCATGGTTGTTGAGTCTTTTTCCAACCTTCGTGGTTGATGAACCTTTTCCAATCTACATAATTGATAGACTTTTTTCCAGCCTTTAGGGTTGGTAACATCTTCTTATTTTTCCAAACCTCTGTGGTTGACTTTGTTTCCAGTTGTGAACTGATGATTCATTTTTGAAACCCCTGGTTAGCTAGGGTATTCCATAACTTTCATGTTTAAACTTATGGGATCTTTGATTAGCATACATGGCCTCGTGTTTCATAAAATGATAAAAGATCCATATAACATGCATATCATGATCCTCATTTTCCCCACAATACAAAAGAATCCCAACAGATGAACCTGTAAAAGTCAAACTGTCATCCCTATATCTCATACAACCGTCCTCAACAGGAATTTTTTTGGATACGTTAGTATTTAATCCTCTTCTGCCTTGAATACCTAAAATTCTTCCGCAATTCTTGTATTCATGTTCAAGAAGATTAAATAGGGGCAGCTGTTGTACCCCAAAATTTTCCCTACCTTTTCGCTTCTCATCTGACTTATGGCTTAAGACTCATTTATATTTCATTCATGTGCATCATTTATTCATGATTAACACTTGCTAACATGAATCATAGATTCAAGGTTTATGGTTAGTAAAAACAAGGGTTTTGCTTGAATATTGTGGTATTGCACACCTTATGGGATAAAACCCTAATTCTTGACTTTGCTTCAATGGGATCTTGTGTTTGACCTTCTGGGTAATTAACCTGACTTCTGAACCCTGATTGTGGGTTCATGGTTTGAGGTATTTCATGTGGAGCTTTGGGTTTTGTTTGAAACCCTAATCAGGGATAGTTGGTATTCGGGTGCTTTGCTGGTTTGGCTTTCTGATCTACGGTTCATCAAAACCCTAGTCCTTGGCTTTGAGGTTTTGTGAACCCTATGGTTTGCATTGAGGTAGTGGAAACCCTGGTTGTGATTGATGGCATTGGTGCGCCACTTGAGTGGACTTCTCACCTGGCTTGAGGTTCTTGATTTGATACACATCTTTGAACTTTGACCGAGTAAATCCTAATTCATGGTGTTGTATGATTGATTCAAGGCATGTTTGCATTCATGTTTCATTGACCTCATGGCCTCATGATCCATTTGATCTGATTCTTATTTAATTCCCACTTTATCCATTGCTTTCATGGTTTTATTAAAATGTCAATATTCATTCATGCTTTTATTTATAGTCCCATTGATACAAATTCATTGTCCACTTTATCAAGTCATTCAATGACCCATTAATTCCACTTCATTCATTTATTCAAAGAAAGCCAAGCCATTATGACTCACACATGAGCACATTCATCAAAACAAATAAAAGATATTTATGGGTGAAGGAAATCGATTACCATGTTTGGGAAATCGATTTCCCTTGCTCCAGTAGCCAAAACATACATTTCTGGGTGATGGAAATCGATTCCCCCTGCTCCAGTAGCCAAAAACTTCATTCCTGGATGATGGAAATCGATTACCATGTTTGGGAAATCGACTTCCCATGCTCTAGTAGCCAAAAAATACATTTCTGGGTGATGGAAATCGATAACCATGTTTGGGAAATCGATTTCTCCTGGGACAATGGGCCAAAATACTGCATTTTCAGCAATAATGCAGTTTTATTTGCACTCCAAACCAGTTCCAATGCTTGGATCAATACACATTGAAATCTTTACATAATTATGCAGCAACCAACCATATCATTCATGCATTGGAAAAAGCTCATAACACTTCAATTCACCAACCTTCTCAACATTTGTAGTTACTCATAACAGTCCCAAACCAATTCCAAACCACATCAAACTAACTACAAACCTATTCAAACTAATTCGAAACCATTTTAACAAATTCCAAGCCACATCAAAACTAACTCTAAACCTCTATTTGATCCAAACCTATAATCTATATAAACTCATCACTCTCATTAAATCAAGGGGGGAATGACCAAAAATCAGAATCACTCTCGAATTGCTCATTGCAAATTCAACTTTTATCCTCTCACTTCATCTTCTCCAATTCCTATCCCTACACCAAAGCTCAAATCACCATTGGAGCAAGATTCACATTGAAGTTGGTTATCGATTGAGCTAAACCTCTTGCGTTCAACAATCATCCATACATTCATATAATCAACATCAACCACAATAATTCAATTCAGAATTTTTTAGAGTTGATACTTGAAGAGGAGGAGTTCATAGTAGAAGTAGAAGATTAAAGGTTAAAGGTTCAAAGTAGCATACCTCTGGTCGGCGAGTTCATGTTCAAATTTGCAAGTTTCAAGACAATCCTCCGCCTTGCAGGTCAGCGATTTTTTATCCTTCCTTGTTTGCTGAATTTTTGATACCACAATGGAGCTTGTGTGGTGGAGAATCAAAACCCCAAGGTTTGGTGGTTTCATTCTCCTCCATCCCCATTTAATTTCAGATTTTGTGCTTAGGGTTCTTGACTTTAATGACTCAATTTCCAGAATTAATTAACTTGTAGATAAAAAAGATGATAGATTAGGATAGAAGACGTTGAGAGGAGTAAGAAAGTGGTGACTTTTCTTGATTCCGACCAACTCCGCCGCCTTCGGTGCGGTGGTACCGGAACTCTGGTAGGTGGTGGTTTTTGACATGAAAAATTGAATATGGTGTGTAGAGATGATGAATCTTTGTTGCTGAATTTTTCTCTCAATCCCTTTGCAAATTCTGTTGGGCTTAGCCATTAAGCCCAATATTTTGCTTTCCGCACCCCTGTTTCACTAGGGGCTAGCCTTATTGGATCCAACAATATTTCTTTGTATTTGGGCTTAGTCTGTTGGACCCAAATCCCCTATTGCTGAATTCTGCACTCATGTTCATGTTCTGCACCTTTTTCCTTGGGCTTGTTTGTGATCTTAGAATTATTAGATTAGAATTTTTAGAATTTTTGAGTTTTTATTAGTAATAGAATTTTCAGAAATGTTGATGATTAGTTTTAATTAGATTTTTAGGAAATTAGAAATAATTAGATTTAATTGATTTTCATTAGGATTTCATTCAATATTAATGATTTTGTGAAATGACCATTTTGCCCTTAAGACTTAAAATCTTGATTTCTAATGCATGTTCCCCTAGTTTAGGGCCTTAACCAGAATTATGTGATTTTTTATTTAGATAATTAATTAAATAGGATATTATTATACGTAGCTTCGACTACTATTTTCAATCACATTGATTAGTGTTGATCAAATGACACTTTGGTCAACCAAATCCTTTGTAATGATGTTATAAGCCCCAAGCCTATTCAAGTGATCAAAAGACCCTTGATCACTTGATATGGCAAGTTCATTACGCTCAAGCTATTGTGGATACGCTAAATCTCAAAAGCTCAAGACCTCAAGGTTAAAATGCAAGAACAAGACTTCAAGTCAACATCAATCAAGCATAGCTAGCAAAGTGGACTACTTCTCAAGCACTGCAAAGGTATCAACACTTGTCGATCATAATTCAAAGTGTGTGGCACGAGTCTTAAGCAATATAGAAGGGATGAGACTGGTGAATTCCTACCCTTATTCTGGATATCTTTGGGTGTGGGACGTTTGACCCGTTGCTCATCGTATTCACCTCTATTCATAGACTTCAACACAATTCAAATTATATGATTATCAAGTCTTCTTCTAGAATAAGTGGCACAACATCAATAGGATCAACACTCAGAATTTCTTGTCAGCAACTTGTTAATTTTGATTCGAGTTGCACGCTATGAGCCTTAAGAAACAAAGAATGATGAGATTGGAGAATTCCTATCCTTGTCTAGAATATCCTTGGGTACGGGACAAATGAACCAGTTGCTCAGGGTATTCGCCTTTGTTCATAGACTTTAGTGCAATTTGAATCACACAATTGACAAGTCTTCTTCTTCAAACAAGTATCAAGTATCCAACATTCCTATAATGGAGCATTTTTTACTATTGGCAACTTGTGGTTGTACATCCTCTTTCAATCAGTTCTTTTCCTGGAGAGTCATGGATTCTGGCATACGGTTGTCTTTGCCTTGTGAGGTGTTAAACCTTGGCTATTCGATTTTATCTTTGCCTTGAGAGTCATAGACTCTAGAATATGCTTCTCTTTTCCTTGTGTGGTGTTAAACCTTGGCTAATCAATTCAGTTCTTTTCCTTGAGAGTCATGGACTCTGGCATTGGATTATCTCCGCTCTGTAAGGTGATAAACCTTGACACTTGTTCTTTGCCCTAAGAGCCATGGACTCTGACATCTGTCTCTTTTTCCCCTATAAGGTGATGAACCTTGGAATTTGATCTTTGCCTTGAGAGTCATGGACTCTGGCGTCTGTCTCTTTTTGTAACACCCTTCTACCCAAACGACATAATTAAATAGATTATCAGAGTACAACATGTAGAAGAGTTTACATTTCTTACAACATAACAATTATCGCATCACAACATAAAAATTTATTATTTAATTTATTAAAACTTCGCAGCGGACAACAACATAATTATTGTTTTTCATCATATAATAATTCATAAAAATGTGTCAACATCGTCTCAACAAAACACCTCAACATTTTAATCCTCATAAACAACGTAAATAAAATGTAATTATCTATCGAATCCCATAACCCCGGTGTCACATGACCAGAGCATCTGACTCGACTCTGTAGAATAACTCTACACTTATTCTTCAAACCTCAACAATAGCTACTCCGCTTTATCTGCACATTGCTCATCATAGATGAACATAAACACATGCAGAAGGGGTGAGAATTACATTATTAAATAATAATATAACGACATAAATATAAACATAATTATATATTTCACATATGCCAACACAACTCATCATCATCATCATAATCAACAACTCATGATCATCAACGAAACAACATATCAAATGCAATGCACACACCCATGCATGACTCAACACGACTCGGTATACCCATCTTGTGACCACTACAGGATCACCACTCCCAGATTCATCACCATAGAATCCGAGTTCCCCGTAAGGAACCAAGCCTCTCAACAAGCCCGGAGTCAACAACATCATTGGAACTCAGTCCGTTCATCACTAGGCATCGGCCTTTCATGAATGCATGCACACCAACCATGCATCATAATCAACATCGCAAAACATCGCAACAACAACATCATATGATCATGTTATCTTCATCATTAATAGCATGACATACAACTCAACAAAACAACAACAACATTACATCTTAACACATGGATTCATCACAATCAACCACAATAGGCCAAATCACCATTTCAACATAAAAATTAGTCATTTTTCAATACTGGAACAGTGTTAACCGGTTAACACCATGCGTTAACCGGTTAACGCAGGACAACAATACCTCCCCAGGCAAAACGCAACAGTGTTAACCGGTTAACGCTATAGGTTAACCGGTTAACGCAGGCAAAACTCAACATATTCACAAATTGTAACAGTGTTAACCGGTTAACACCATGGGTTAACCGGTTAACGCAGACGAAACAACAGTTCCTGCGCTAACACAAGGCAGAATGCAGAGTTTCCGCATTTTTCCGCCGTTGGAGGACTTCCGGACCTCCGATTCTAAATCCGTAAAAGCTATACGCTCAGAATTTCACAATACTCTCAACTACGGATTCAATTTCAGCTTAATTCGACTTATTCATCATAGTACTAAACGACGGTAAACCCCAACTTCCCCAATCTTCCTAATTCCCCAAAATCCATCAACAATCCTACATAAATCATGAAAATGCTCGCATATTATCATTTAATAAGGTTCAGACCCCTTACCTGAGATAATTCGGCAACTCAACGCTTCCGCTTTTCCGCTCTTCAGCCTTTACTCTACAGCTTCTCCCTTCTCTGCAGCTTCTCAACTTCCACGTAAAACTCTTCTGTTCCAAATGAGAAACTTTTTCTCTTATCCCAACTTATATATTTTCCAATTATTATTATTCCAAATAATAATAATAATAACAATGATAATAATAATAATAATCCAATTTATTCAATTAAATTAATAAAATAATATTATCAACTTAATTAAATAATTCTTTTACTTTCTTTGGGGTGTTACAACTCTCCCCCACTTTAGAAGTTTTCGTCCTCGAAAACATACCTCAAGCAAATAGAGTCGGATACGACTCCTTCATCTGATCCTCACGCTCCCAAGTCAAGCTCTCACCAGCTGGACCTCCCCAAACAACTTTCACTAGAGTAATCCTCTTACCTCTCAGGATCTTCTCTTCTCGGTCATCTATCCGAATTGGCAACACCTCAACGGTCAAATTATCCCTCACCTGGATATCATCCAACTGAACAACATGCGAAGGATCCGCAATATATTTCCTCAACTGAGATACATGAAACACATCATGCAGGTTAGAAAGCGACGGTGGTAAAGCTATCCGATACGCCACTTCCCCAACTCTCTTCAAAATCTGATACGGACCCACAAACCTCGGAGTAAGCTTTTTAGATTTTAAAGCTCTACCCACACCTGTCGTCGGAGTAACTCTCAAGAACACATGATCTCCCTCTTGGAACTCAAGTGCCTTCCTCCTATTATCATGATAACTCTTCTGACGACTCTGAGAAATCTTCATTTTCTCCTGAATCATCTTAACCTTTTCAGTCGTCTGCTGCACAATCTCAGGTCCGAGTACCACACTCTCACCTGACTCATACCAACACAATGGAGTTCTACACCTCCTACCATACAATGCTTCATATGGAGCCATACCGATACTAGCATGGAACTATTATTATAAGTAAACTCCACCAACGGCAAATAACTATCCCAAGAACCACCCTGCTCCAACACACAAGCTCTCAACAAATCCTCTAAGGATTGGATAGTTCTTTCAGTCTGACCATCAGTCTGAGGATGATAAGCTGAACTCAACCTCAACTTAGTCCCCAACGCTTTCTGCAAACTCTCCCAAAATCTAGAAGTAAATCTGGGATCTCTATCAGACACAATACTGGATGGAATACCATGCAGCCTCACTATTTCCTCAATATACAACTCTGCCAACTTCTCTAAAGAGTGATTAATCTTCATCGGCAAGAAATGCGCCGACTTAGTCAATCGATCCACAATCACCCAAATAGAATCATTACCTTTCACCGTCCTCGGCAATCCCGTCACAAAATCCATGGAAATGCTATCCCACTTCCATTCAGGAATCTTCAAAGGTTGCATCATACCTGCCGGTTTCTGATGTTCAATCTTTGACTTCTGACAAGTCAAACAGGCATACACAAACTTAGCAACATCTCTTTTCATACCAGCCCACCAAAACAACTTCTTCAAATCCTGATACATTTTAGTTGCACCTGGATGAATACTCAATCCACTCCTATGGCCCTCTTCAAGAATACTCTTTCTCAATTCAGACACCTCAGGAACACAAATTCTACCTTTAAATCGCAGGATGCCATTCTCATCAATCTCAAAATTACCACCATTACCCTGGTTAACCATAGTAATATGATCAACTAGAGCGACATCAACTTGCTGACCATTCCGAATATCTTCCAGAATTCCACTATTCAACTTCAGCATACCCAACTTTACACTATCAGCGGAAACTTCACAACCCAAACTCATATCACGGAACTGTTCAATTAACTCAAGTTCCCGAACCATCATCATAGACATATGTAGAGACTTTCTACTCAGCGCATCTGCAACTACATTAGCCTTACCGGGATGATAACTCAATTCAAAGTCAAAATCCTTCAGTAATTCTAACCATCTTCTTTGCCTCATATTTAACTCCTTCTGATCAAACAGATACTTCAGACTCTTGTGATCACTGAACACTTCGAATCTGGAACCATACAGATAATGCCTCCACATTTTCAACACAAATACAACAGCTGCAAGTTCTAGATCATGCGTAGGATAATTCCTCTCATGAACTCTCAACTGTCTAGACGCATAAGCTACAACTTTACCATTCTGCATCAAAACACCACCAAGACCCATCAAAGAAGCATCACAATAAACAACGAAGGACTCACCAGGATTAGGCAAGATCAACACTGGAGCACTGGTCAACCGCGTCTTCAACCCAACAAAACTCGCTTCACAAGCTGCATCCCACACATACACTTGACCCTTCTTAGTCAACTGCGTCAACGGCAATGCCAACTTAGAGAAGCCCTCAATAAATCTGCGATAATAACCAGCTAACCCCAGAAAACTGCGTATCTCAGTAGCAGACTTCGGAGTCTCCCACTGTAATACAGCATCAACTTTAGCAGGGTCAACAGAAATTCCACCACTCGAAATCACATGGCCAAGGAAACTCACTTCCTTCAACCAGAACTCACATTTAGATAACTTTGCATATAATTTCTTTTCTCTTAACACCTGCAAAACAATTCTCAGATGTCCTGCATGCTCTTCTCCCGTCTTAGAATATATCAATATGTCATCTATGAACACCACAACAAAATTATCAAGGTACGGATGAAATATACGATTCATATATTCCATAAACACACCTGGAGCATTAGACACACCGAACGGCATCACAGTGTATTCATAATGACCATACCTCGTACGGAAAGCAGTCTTCGCAATATCATCTGACTTCACTCGGATCTGATGATAACCCGATCGCAAATCGATCTTACTGAAAACATGAGCTCCAATCAACTGGTCCATCAAATCATCAATCCTCGGCAATGGGTACCGATTCTTGATAGTCACCTTATTCAACTGCCGATAATCGACACACAACCTCATCGTACCTTCTTTCTTCTTCACTAACAATACTGGTGCACCCCAAGGAGAAACACTTGGACGCACAAACTTCTTCTCAAGCAATTCTTCAAGTTGCTTCTTCAATTCAACTAATTCAGTTGCCGACATTCTATAAGGAGACATCGACACTGGACTCGTACCTGGTACTAAGTCAATGGCAAATTCGACTTCACGTTCTGGAGGTAAGTCACTTACATCCTCCGGAAACACATCCTGAAATTCACAAACAACAGGCAAATCTACACTCACCACTTTCTTATCCGCTTGCAGAGACGCAAATAAAGCGAATATCTGAGCTTCCTCTTTCACAAAATCCCCCACCTGCCTAGCAGATAGAAATCTTGCCTCATCATTCTCACCAACTTCAGAAAACCGCACCGTCTTCCTGTAGCAGTTGATAAACACGCCATAGAATTCTAGCCAATTCATTCCCAGAATAATATCAATTTGGTGCAAGGGTAAGCACACCAAATCAACCACGAACTCTCTTTCAAAGATCGTCAAATGACAACCTCGACAGACAACAGAAGTCTTCACAGAACCATTAGCAGGAGTATCTATCACCATACTTCCGCCTAGGGACGACATAGTCACACCAATCCTAGTTGCACACTCATATGAAATAAACGAATGAGTAGCACCAGTGTCAACAATAGCAAGCAATTCAACATTATTAATCAAGCAAGTACCTTTAATCAGATTATCTTCTTTAGGAGCTTCAACCCCACTCAGCGCAAACACCCTACCAGTAGTATGAGCTGCAGTAGCCGCCTTCTTCGGTTTCGAGCACTGCGAACTGATATGGCCTTTCTCGCCACAATAAAAACATGTCGGACCAGCATCCTTACATTCCGTAACTCTATGACCAGTCTGACCGCATCGGAAACATCTCAGCACTTTCTTGGTACAGCTATCAGCACGGTGGCCTGGCTCGCCACACTTGAAACATTTACCAGCTATGGAAGATCCTCCCCCACTTGGCTTCTTCTCATCTACCATTTTCTGCTTACCTTTACCATTCGGAGATACATAAGGACTACCACGATCCTTATTCTTCTTCTCACTAAGACTCTTGTAATGAGCAGTCCTAGCCTTGCTATCTTCCTCAAATATCCTGCACTTATTGACCAATGTAGGAAACCTACGAATCTCCTGGTAACCAATGCCTTGTTTGATCTCGGGACGCAACCCGTTCTCAAACTTGACACACTTGGATCCCTCAGCATCAGCATTATTATAATGAGGACAATACTGCACCAGCTCCTCAAACTTCGAAGCGTAGTCAGCAACAGACATGTTACCCTGCTTCAGTTCTAGAAATTCCATCTCCTTCTTACATCGCACATCAGCAGGAAAATATTTCTCCAGAAAGGCCGTCTTGAACCTTTCCCAAGTCATCTCAGCACCTGGTACTGAAATTCTCTGGCGAGTGTTATCCCACCAGTTTTCAGCCTCTTCAGATAACATATGCGTACCAAACTGCACTTTCTGTGCTTCAGTACACGTCATCACCCGGAAGATCTTCTCAATTTCCCTCAGCCAAATCTGAGCACCATCTGGATCATAGCGCCCTTTGAATGTAGGAGGGTTATTCTTCAGAAACCTTCCCAAATTCTTAAACTCGTCGACCGGCGGATTCTGCTGCGCCTGCATAGCCTGCGCCATAGCAGCCAAAGCCTCAGCAATCGCACGGTCATTTTCTCCAGCCATACTCTGCACAACACAACCACCACCGTTAAATATCGACAGTGTCATTTACACTGATCGACCAACAGGGAAAACATCACATTATGACTCGACTGGACTGACCATGCTCTGATACCACTAATGTAACACCCTTCTACCCAAACGACATAATTAAATAGATTATCAGAGTACAACATGTAGAAGAGTTTACATTTCTTACAACATAACAATTATCGCATCACAACATAAAAATTTATTATTTAATTTATTAAAACTTCGCAGCGGACAACAACATAATTATTGTTTTTCATCATATAATAATTCATAAAAATGTGTCAACATCGTCTCAACAAAACACCTCAACATTTTAATCCTCATAAACAACGTAAATAAAATGTAATTATCTATCGAATCCCATAACCCCGGTGTCACATGACCAGAGCATCTGACTCGACTCTGTAGAATAACTCTACACTTATTCTTCAAACCTCAACAATAGCTACTCCGCTTTATCTGCACATTGCTCATCATAGATGAACATAAACACATGCAGAAGGGGTGAGAATTACATTATTAAATAATAATATAACGACATAAATATAAACATAATTATATATTTCACATATGCCAACACAACTCATCATCATCATCATAATCAACAACTCATGATCATCAACGAAACAACATATCAAATGCAATGCACACACCCATGCATGACTCAACACGACTCGGTATACCCATCTTGTGACCACTACAGGATCACCACTCCCAGATTCATCACCATAGAATCCGAGTTCCCCGTAAGGAACCAAGCCTCTCAACAAGCCCGGAGTCAACAACATCATTGGAACTCAGTCCGTTCATCACTAGGCATCGGCCTTTCATGAATGCATGCACACCAACCATGCATCATAATCAACATCGCAAAACATCGCAACAACAACATCATATGATCATGTTATCTTCATCATTAATAGCATGACATACAACTCAACAAAACAACAACAACATTACATCTTAACACATGGATTCATCACAATCAACCACAATAGGCCAAATCACCATTTCAACATAAAAATTAGTCATTTTTCAATACTGGAACAGTGTTAACCGGTTAACACCATGCGTTAACCGGTTAACGCAGGACAACAATACCTCCCCAGGCAAAACGCAACAGTGTTAACCGGTTAACGCTATAGGTTAACCGGTTAACGCAGGCAAAACTCAACATATTCACAAATTGTAACAGTGTTAACCGGTTAACACCATGGGTTAACCGGTTAACGCAGACGAAACAACAGTTCCTGCGCTAACACAAGGCAGAATGCAGAGTTTCCGCATTTTTCCGCCGTTGGAGGACTTCCGGACCTCCGATTCTAAATCCGTAAAAGCTATACGCTCAGAATTTCACAATACTCTCAACTACGGATTCAATTTCAGCTTAATTCGACTTATTCATCATAGTACTAAACGACGGTAAACCCCAACTTCCCCAATCTTCCTAATTCCCCAAAATCCATCAACAATCCTACATAAATCATGAAAATGCTCGCATATTATCATTTAATAAGGTTCAGACCCCTTACCTGAGATAATTCGGCAACTCAACGCTTCCGCTTTTCCGCTCTTCAGCCTTTACTCTACAGCTTCTCCCTTCTCTGCAGCTTCTCAACTTCCACGTAAAACTCTTCTGTTCCAAATGAGAAACTTTTTCTCTTATCCCAACTTATATATTTTCCAATTATTATTATTCCAAATAATAATAATAATAACAATGATAATAATAATAATAATCCAATTTATTCAATTAAATTAATAAAATAATATTATCAACTTAATTAAATAATTCTTTTACTTTCTTTGGGGTGTTACACTTTTTGCCCTATAAGGTGATGAACCTTGGCATTTGATTATATTCGCCCTATAGGTGATAAGCCTTGGCAATTCAATTCCTTGACATCATCAGTTATAAACTCTAGTAGTGATACCTCGCCTAGAAGGTTGTGAACCTTGGCACTCCTTTTCATCCTTGAAGGCTAATGTACCCTGGAAAATCAATCTCGTTCCCTTTTGTTTCAGTCGTAGTAGGCTGAACTACGATTGCTCTAATTTTCTCATTGCACAATGAGAATACGTAAGCACGAGGGTTCGAATCCTCCACGAGCATATTTATTTATTATGCTTCCTTCCGTCTTAGGGCACCATTCATATCTTTCACGATCTATTATCTAACTTCGATCATATACCGTTCACCTAGTGACATATTGTTTCTTTGAAACCGAAATACAGATTTCTTTGGATATCCATATATACCCTTTTAGAACCATATTGTGAAGAATCCGCATTTGTACCTAGAGTTGCTTGGCTTGTATCCAGACATTTAATTATTCTTTTCGGCTCCACCATACAGTGATACCGTATTGTAGGACCTCACTTGTGGTTTGTGCCACCTTTACTCTAGGGTACAAATTCCATTTCTCCAATGGATTCCAATATACTCTTACCTTTGGTTTCAAATTATACTTTTTCAGTTGCTTGTTACCAAACCCTTCACTTCTGTGACTTTGGTCATTCATTTCGTTCATCTCCATGATACATTCATAATACTACCTTCATTCACTTAAACCCTATCTTTGAGCCAAATACAACATCCCTTTGAGCTCCATCTTGTATCTCCTTGTGAACCAAGAGATGTTTGTGCTGTAAAACCAAACACTTATTTCCTTTCTTTACGATTGTTCTGATATAGTGATACCGTGATGTAGGCCCTCACTTGTTGGTTCATACCAGTTTTACTCTTTGGTTCATATTTCACCCTTGTTGGAGCTCAAATAATATTATATTTTGGTTTAAACCATACATTTATCACAACTTCTTTTCATCTCCCACTATTAGTTCTTTGAACTACGGAGCTCTGAATTCCTCATTGCATTATGAGGATACGTAGGCATGAGGGCCCCAATTCTCACCGAGCATTTTATCTATTTCCTTCCTTTTCTCATTCTTTCGCGAGTAATCTTTAGATATAACACCTATTCGAGCGAGAACAATCAAAACGGTTCCCATGGAGTACCATGGATGTGAGGGATGCTAATATCTTCCCCTTGCATAACCGACTTCCTTACCCAACATATCTCTTTCCCTCGGGTTTTATCGATGTTTTCCGTTTCCTTTAGGGATAAATAAAGTTTGATGACGACTCTGTTGTATGTTCGAGCGTGCAATGCATTCGGGTATATTTCCGCTAGCTTCAGCAGCAAATATTAATTTTTTTAACACAATATAAATATCAAGAAATAAAGGCCTTTTTAATTAAAATTTACTCTTCTACCGTCCATTTTCATCAACACCTAATCACCTATTCATAATTGATTACGAACATTATAGTTAAATAAAAAATATTAATATTTTTTAGATTTAATTATAGTTTTGATGCTCTAATTTTACTTGATTCACTAAATTGATACCCGTATTTTAAATTTAAATAATTTTGGTCTCTCTCTAGTAGTTTTACACTTAAAGTTAACGATATGTTCATTTTTAAATGACAAGTTTCTTATGAAACATGACAAATTATCGAATATAAACATATTATGGAACTTGATAAATATAAATATAAATAAAAAAGGAACATCTCATCAATTTTCAATGTAAAATTTGAGAGGGAACCAAAATTATTTGAATATAAAAAAGATAGACTAATTTCGTAAATTAGATAAAATTTAAGGGACTAAATCTATAATTTAATTTTTTTAAATAAAAGTGACCATTAAATTCTTTGAATTTTGAATAGAAAACACGTTTCCAGGTAAGCACTTAGAAACTAAACGAGAAATGTCACAAAAAAATATTTATTATATATTTTTAAAAAAATTATGACATTTAATTGAAAATTTTTTAACACAAAATAAATACTAAATAAATGTTAAATTTTAAAATAATTTCACACTTTTTCTGCATCTTATATTTTAAAATAATTTTGACTCATTTTTTGCACATTATAGTCAATAATATTACGTGATCAATATAATAAATTTACTATTTTAATAAAAGAAAAAAATAAATCGTGATACTTATATTATCATTAGCCATTGTTTTGATAATAAATGTTAAATGATTTGAATGTATTTTTTAGAAATTTTTTAAAAGATTTCAAAAAAGATTCATTTTATAGTCTAAAATAATTATTTTAATGTTTTAATATTTAATATTTAATATTTATTGTATTGGTTTTTTTACTTAAGTATAAAATTATAGGAAAAGTTACACTAAAAATACTCCAATCATATTCAAAAATTCAAATTTAACCGTGAGAACAATTTAACCAGTACCATATTAAAGAATATATTGAACTCTTGATTATTTTTATTGTTGTACAAATGACAGTAATATAAACATATTTATTGCAAATATCTGTATTGTCAAAGTACAATTTATCTAATAGGTGCTAAATAAGCTAAGATATATAAAAATGGTAAAAAAAAATGTCAAGTTTTTTATCTTGAATTTTCTACCATATAAATAATGTAAAAAGAGATTTGATGTGATTCTCTTAATACAATAAATATTTAAATTTAACAAAAAAGTAGAATGTTTGAAAAAGAACGCGGTTCCAATTTTTTTTAGACAAATCCAAATTGAATTGAAAATCTACTCACCTGAAATTTGGCTATAAAACAACTTCTTCGTACTCAATTATAATATGTCAATTTTTAATTTGAAGTTTCAAACACATTCATCACTTACTTTTTCTTCTCTCTTATAATGTCAACTGAAAGGAAAAATCTTGGTCGTCAAAAAATTGAGATGAAAAAGATGAGCAAAGAGAGCAATCTGCAGGTGACTTTCTCGAAGCGCCGTAGTGGGCTCTTCAAGAAAGCCAGTGAGCTTTGCACACTTTGTGGTGTCGATGTTGCTCTCGTTGTATTCTCACCTGGTGAAAAGGTATTTTCCTTTGGTCATCCACATGTTGATACAGTCATAGAACGTTATCTATCACACATTCCACCCCAAAATAATGGCACCATGCAATTCATTGAGGCTCACCGTAGCGCCAACGTTCGTGAGCTAAATAACCAGTTCACTCAAATCAACAATACGTTGGACATTGAGAAGAAGCGTGGTGAAGAGCTGAGTCATTTGCGTAAGGTAATTGAAGCTAAATTCTGGTGGGCTCATCCCATTAATGGGATGGATATGGCTCAATTGAAATTATTCAAAAAGGCTTTGGAGGATCTTAGGAAACTTGTTGCACAAGATGCTAATAGACTTGTAATTCAAGGTCCGCCTACTCAAACTATTCCATTTTTTGTTTGAAATAGTTTTAAGTTTAACATGTCTCTCCATCGTCAAGGAAATATTCATCAAGCTTAAATGTTTCAACCATAATTTTTTCAAAATCTTATGATGCAATCTCATTTGTTTGGCTTCAACAATATGAGAAGAACTCACATATATGGACCCTTCGCATTCTTTTGTTTCGATGGTTGGGATTTTCCTTAGGATGCCCATATGAATATTTATTTTTCATGTTGTTTTAATCTATTTCAATGAGATACACATGATTAACTAGTTTCATTTATGTGACTTAGTTAGGATTATATCTCAAGATTATATGACTTTATTTTCATGTTGTATGTTTAAATAAAAAATATCTTATTTATTTATATTTCAATATCTCTCCAAAATATTATTAATCTATTAAAGTTCACAGAATGCATATTTCCTAAAAATTCATAAAAGGCTACACTGTTATGAGACGAGTAGTTTTTCTGGATCTTAATTTTACAAAACGTATCTCTATTAATTAAAAAAAATTATAAAAAAGAAAATTCACGCCATAAACATGTTCCATTTAATAATTTAGATTAGCAGACTTTTTAAAAATTAATAATTTAACTCAAGCCCTATAAAAAAACTTCAAGACATAAACTTGTACTATTTAATAGTTTGGATGATAAAATATTACATTGACATTTGATAAAAGTTTAAATGTGTCATCAAGTTTTTCTTTCATGGATTTTTATGAGATTTTATCCTCGTACCCCAAGCATGACTTGGCACCGCCCATACAGTTACCATTTTATCAAGAATATTGTTCAAATTCAAATTTTCAAAAAACCTCGGGCAATTTCTGGATATTTTATAAAGACTATCAGACGTTTATAATTTATGACTACTACGTATATGTTTGACATTATTTTATAGTTTTTTCATGACGTTTGATGCATTTTTACCGTATTTTTAAAAATATTATGTAAAAATGCACACATTTTTTCAGACTTTTAAAAAAATCTGTATAATTGCATACATTTTTATGAATATTTTTCAAAATCCGGTAAAAATGCATATATTTTTTAAATTTTTTGAAAATTTCGATAAAAATGCATATTTTTTTTTTCGTATTTTTTGAAAATTTCAGAAAAATATATGTATTTTCACTGGATATTTCCTAAAATCCAAAAAATGTTAAGCATCATTACCTCATTTTTAAAAAATCCAGAAATATTCATAACTATACTAGATATTTAGAAAAATCGGGTAGGTTAAATAATATTGTTTTAATTTTTCAGTGAACACCAGAGGATTATATGGCATGATTGTTGGTCGGTGGTGTGATAGAGTTATTGTTGTTGTTGTAGGGGCTCAAGAAAGGCGATGTGACTTACAGGAATCGAATCTCCAGGAGGAGAGAGTAGCTTTGACAGAGTCTCACAGGAGGCAGTTGGCCGATCAGTTTCAATTTTGGGCACCCTGCACAATCCGACGTAGATGATCTAGATCTACTTCTGAATTGATGAGAGATGATGAGGACGAGCCTATTAATGTTAAGACAGAGGTTTAAGATGACGTGCAGATGGTGGCCGAGGTGCCTTATAGTTCAGAGAGATTATAGGTGCCCCATCCTTCTGAGGCAGAGGTTGTAGCAACTATAAAGATTACTCAGGAAACGGATATTGAGGCGCCTACTTTGCATACAACTATTTAGGCACCTGTAACGGATGATATGGAGATTACTCCTCTTGTTGATACATAGGTCACTGCTCCGGGTTCGATAAATCCGTCTATAGACATTGATGGAGGGTTTTCTGGTGGTTCCAATGACTTTTAATAATAAAGATTTAAATGATATATATTGATGCATCCAAAAAAAATTAAAGTTATATGACCACATGCTTGAATTAGTTATATCTATTTTTATTCTTAAATATAAATTTCTTCTACATCTTCCATTAAAAATTGTTGCTTAGAAACATGTGATTTTTTTATAGTAAATATTTTATGAATTTGAAATTTTGAAAAGGGAAACAAATCAACAAAAGAAATGTTAAGATATATAAAGAAAATATAAAGTAAAAAATCGTGGGAATAGTGAATGGGTTATTATTTTGGAAAAAGAATATTTAAATGATTAATAAAACAAATATAAATATATTAAAATAAAAATGGCTAGTTAATGGGATAATTATAAAATAAAATTCATTTATTAAAAAAATGGTTGATAATATATACTAAATAAATATAGAAGTAGGAAAGTACAAAAATAGCTTTAATTTTGGCGTCAAAGTTGTCGAGTTACTTAACAATTTTTATATATAAGATATTCAATTTAAATTTGAAAAAATTAATTTAAGTAAATAAACAAAAATTATTTAAAAATGAACAAATTTATAATAATAATAATAATAATATAATAATAATATTAATAATAATAATAATAATAATAATAATAATACTTAAAACTTATTCATATTTATTTAAATAGGCAATCAAATATATTTTTTTTTTGTTTTTTTAACTAATTATATATTTAACCTTTAATTTTTAAATCTTCTCTATTTAAAAAATAAAGATTATATTGTCTGAACTTGACGAGGCTATACCATAGGTTTTTGTCATTCAACCTAATGTATTCCTATCTTAGTCGTAGGTTCTTTAGAGATAATGTGTGCCACTTGGTTTCCTTCTCTCTTCGTGTGAGAGAACTTAGTTTCTCTAAAACCACTTTGTCTCATTTGTCATCGATATGCACATAACTCCCCAATTGGTTCTAGTTTTTTCATCACTATTTAAACAATCTACAATCATTTTGTTGTCAACTTCAAACTCTACCTTCACAAAGGAATAGTCCTTTGCAACATCCATTACCTTGAGAAAGGTCATTACTTCCTCCATTAGAGGATCTTCATTACCTACCTTGAGAAAGGCCATTTCTTCCTCCATTAGAGGATCTTCATTACCTTTGATGTTATGGTAGCTAATCACCAGAACTTCGCCCTTTTGATCTCTAAAGATTTCACCAAGGCCCCACCTTCCTTTACATGCTAGCCTAACATCAGATTTGCATTTGATCTAACCTCTTTCTAATGACGTCCATTGCAATCAGTGCTTTTTCTTGTTAGGTAGGTTCTATGATTATTTTTCCCCTTTTTTATACATATATGTCGTTTTTCTCATACATATTGACATTATCCCTCTTTTGCATGTTATTCATGAGATGACTTAAAATGGTTGAAACATCTTTGATATTCCACGGGTTAGGATTTTGGGTGTCTACTATCTCTTTTTCTTTAACATTTTGTTTTCTTATTTTACTTTTGATGTTGGAGTATTTTGACAATTGAGATGATGATTGATAGGATCCTTATGATTACCTTTCTAGGGATCATAATTAATCTCTAAATTTTTTCCCAGGAATTCTGAGGTTTGGTTCTTTAGCTTGAATATTTGTGGTGCTATTGTTTATGATATTCTCTTTGATATTTTTTGAGTCTGTCTATATGTATTTATTGTGTTCATATGAAACATATTTTTGTCAGGTCTTGATCTGTTGTTAGGGCTCTCATGCCTGTTACTATCCTTTTGAGATGTGATTTTTTCCAAGTATTCTTATTATCCTCTTTTTTATCATATTCAACTACATCATGCTCTCGCATTACCATTTTCAAACTTTGAGTGTTTAAGACCAACATTGTGTTCTTTATGTTGATTCATTCACTGTACATCACAATGTTGTCTCAATAACAACTTTTGATTTCAAAACTTACATGGACATTACATTATAATTACTATCTTGAAGGAACAACTTTATTTGCAGGTCATCATTTAATATCAAGGAAGTTCCATCAATGTATAATCAGTTGCAAAACGTAATTATTCATAAGTGGTCACATTAGAAGAAAATCACCTTAAAATTCGTATTGAGGAAAATTTCTTCAAGACCCAATAGACCTTGGGCCCGATAAGCTACATAAATGACAGGACATATTTTTCCATATCTCAAGGTGCTCAGGCTAGTTCCACAATATCTCAACAACCACTTGGGTTATATGAGTTCAAAGCGAGTGTTTGGAGTCAGAGCAAGCACAATACTCTGATGAGTAATTTCTTTCCGGGTCCAAAATTGTTGCAAAATAAAATATATTAGTTTTATCCATACATTGTATGTTATATGTGTGCTTTTTGAAGCGTTCAAGTCATTGCATAAATAAATGAAGGGAATTTAAATCATCATCATGCATTAATCATGTTCACATTTTCTTTGCATCACAGGCTTGCATATGTCTAGCATCAACCATATTCACATAGCTCTATTATCATCCCTATTGGTATTGCTCTAATATCAAATCATGCATCTCAAAGCAAGACAACATGCATGAATCTAACATCATACTTGTTATAAAGATAAAAATTCTTGTAATACAAACAAAAAAATACCCAAAGCCCAATCTCCATTAACATCCACGAAAATCTTAGTCATTTAAATTTAAAAGCCTAATCCTCATTGGCACGTCGAAATCCCAATCCTCATTGGCACACAACAAAAGCCTGATCCTCATTGTTACTCACAGAGGAGAAAAGGTCATACTTACATTGTTATTTAAGAAGAGTTATTCCTCAAGTTTGAGGGTGTGCGCTGAAACACCCCAGTTTTATAGTTATTATTTTTAATTGATTTATTTACATTTTTATTTAGTTATTATGTGTGATAATTGAATTAATTTAGTTGATAGGGGTGTGTTACCACAAGATAAGGGTGTATGAGTAATTAGAGATTGGTAGAAGTGGACTAGAATTAATAGGAATTATTTTAGTAATTAAAATAATAATATTTTAGTTTAATTTAATTAATTAAAAGGAAAATAAATAGTTTGAGGATGAATTGAGAATTATGAGAAATAGAGGTGAGGAATGAGTGAGGATGTTAGTAAGTGAGGAGTGGGTTTATAATTTTAATTAGATTATCCTAATTATATAAACTAAGAGATAACCTAGTTTTAGGGAATTTTTCTATCACACTAAAGTCAAAGTTGGGAATAGAGAGGAGGCAAGAGGAGTGTAAGGGAAAGCTACGACCTTGGCGGAATTTAGAGAATTAAAGTTAGAATATGTGCACTTTTGTTAGGATAATCAGGTAAGGGGAAGAATTGATTCAATAACGAGTATAATGCATGAGGGGTAGAATGAGGAGACCTTAACCTCCAATAGGAAAATTGGGATTTGATTAATTCTGAATGTGTATGATATTTTGATGTTATTGGTTGTTTTTAATGATGAATTTTGTGTGCCAAGATGTGTGACAACTTTATGTTTTGATGTGTTATCATAAAATCACCATTGTTGTTATTTTGAAGGTTTAGGAATAACACAATTTCATGAAAACATGAATTAAAAGTGTTAGTTTAATGGAATTATATTTTATTGATGAATAAAGTATGCAAATCCATGACTAAATGAGTGAAATTGCATGTTATTTGATGTATAATATTAGATTTTTGAAATAAGTTGTTATAATATATTATTGCATGTTTGGATGGGGTTTTGAAAGGGATTTAGATGCCTAAAACTGAGTATTTCCATCGTGGAGTTTGTGGTAATCGAATGCCACTCAATGGTAATTGATTAACAGCTTAAAATTAAATTTTTTTTTTAGATTTCGGGGTCGGTAATTGATCGACCACCATTTCCATGGAATTCCCGTCGTTAATCCGACATATTTTCATCACTTTGGTAAGATTTATGTTTGTTTTTAGTTGCTTTGGAGTCAATTATCATATTTTGTTGATTTGGTATCGCATTGCATTCGATTACAACTTTATGTCAAAAAGATCTCGTTTATGCTTCGTTTGGTAGTGTCATTGTTACAGGCCATTGCACATGTTTAAAAGCAAGAATGGTGAAGTTATGGACACTCTGAAAGACAAAAATATGAAGAAACAGCAGGTCAACACGGGCACCCGTGTGCCACAACACTGCCTGTGTTTTTGGTCAGGCAGGGCAAGAGAGGAGAAGAAAAACAGAGATCGACACAGGCACCCGTGTTCCACCACACGACCGTGTTGATTAAAACAGTGCATCAACACGGGCGCCCGTGTGTAGGAACACGGCCCGTGTTGTTGCCTCTGTAGCTGATGCTGAAAATAATTAATTATGGTGATCAACACGACCACCCGTGTGGTGACACACGGCCGTGTTGATTGGACGCAACATGGAAAACCTAATTTTTGCTTTGTGAACCGATTTTGCTCATTAAGGGTAGTTTGGACCTTTTGCTTGGAAGAAAGTGATCTGAAACTATAAGAAGGCCTGGAAGAGAAAGAGGAAGGCACCTTTTTACAAACGAACGAAAGTAGTGCATTGGAGAAGATAGCGAATACGACGGATTTGAAGACGGAGAGATTCAAGGGTATCAACCATTGAAGATCAAACTCTCCTAATTCTTTGTAATGTCTAATCTTTACTTTATGAGTTCTTTAAGTACTATGAGAGGCTGAACCCCCTGATGCTAGGGGGTGGTCCTGATGTTATCGCATGCTATGAATTTGAACCAATGATTTCTTGATTACTATGTTACGTATTTCAATTCAATTGTGTGATGTTATTATGCTTTTGTATCGGACAAATACAAATGGATCTATGACTTCCAATAACAGGATTGTGATCGGTAGGGTTTTCACACAATTGGGTTTATGGATGCATCATCTAGGACTAGTAACTTTCGTAAATCACCGTAAACCTTGATATTTTGTATGATTAAAACCAATGATTAATTGAATGGACATTTGAGTAAGAATTGGTAGTTTCATAGTTTCTTCCTTAAGGACTTAAGTAAGAACATTCTAAGGTTAGGTGATTGAATGTTTCATATGTATTAAGGAAATCGTGACCGAATTCATAATCAGTTAACTCAACCACTCACCCTAGCATCTTTTATCTTAATTAATTATTTTTACTATTTTTGTGTTTACTATTATAAATTCCAAACAACCAAACCATTATCTTTTTGTTCTGATAGAATCAAATTAAAGTAAATATTTCCTACGCAATCCTTGAGATCGATACTTGGAAATAAAACTCCTTATTACTACATCGGTGAAAATAGTACACTTGCTATTTTTCCGATCAAGTTTTTGGCGTCGTTGTCGGGGATTACCAAACTACATATTTTAATTTCTATTCTATCGAAATTTTGTTGCTTGCCAACCAAAATTTTATCTGTGACAATTTTGTTATTCAATTCTAATCTTTGTCTAACTTGTTTATGCGAGGTAAGACCTCAGCGGATTTTCCTTTTGACGCAGATCCAGAAAGAACTCTTCACGCTAGATTCAGACAAGCTAAGAGAAAGAAACTGGAATTAGCAGAGAAAGTGGAGGAAGAAGTTGTTTCAGTGCACTCATAGAATTCAGATTCAGACACGGAAACAGTTCTTGAAATCATGGCTGCTAATCCATCACCACCAGAGAGACTCCTCGGTGACTATGGTGGAACCAACACCCCGGGTGGTCGTATGACAATTGTCAACCAACCAGTTACTGTGGAACAATTCCAGCTGCATCCCAGCACCATTAATCAACTCGAAAGAAGGTCCTTCTCTGGAAGAGTGAATGAAGATGCCAACAAGCATCTGCAAAGATTTTTAACCATGAGCACAACACTGAAAATGCCTGGACATAGTGAAGAAGCAGTTCGACTTCGTATATTCCCATTCACTTTAGCAGATGAGGCTGAAGAGTGGTTCTATTCCTTACCTGCTGGTAGTATCACTACATGGGAGCACATGGAAACATCATTCTTGCAAGAGTATTTTCCCGCATTTGTGTCATTGCGGAAAAGATATGAGATCCTAAACTTCAAACAGAAGGAGGGTGAGTCACTAGGAGATGCCTACAAACGATTCAAGAGAATCCTAGTGGCTTGTCCTACTCACAACATGGATGAAACTGAACAAATGCAAATGTTTGTCAATGGTCTTCGAATTCAAATAAGACAAATCCTTGATTCAGCAGCTGGTGGCTCAGCCAACTTTGCAACAGCCACCGGTATGAAGAAGATAATTGAAGCTATTGCCTCGAACGAGCATTTAGAGTTATATGACAGGGTATCAAGAAAATCTGCAGTTATTGACTTGAAGCTTGAAACAAATAAATAGGTGAAAATTGAAGAAGTTGTTGCTACAGAGGTAGAGAAAAGGTTGAGAGCACTAAACATAGGTGCTCAGAAAGTGGCTCAAGTGCAACAGGCACCGAGTGAAGTGTGTGACATTTGCAATGGACCACACAATACTGTTCATTATTTTGCAACACCGCAACAGATCGAAGATATAAAATTTTTAAAGCAGAACAATCCCTACTCCAACACATACAATCCGGGGTGGAAAAATCATCCCAACTTTGCATGGAAAGATCAAAGAGGGAACGTGCAACAGCAGGCACAGGGTCAATATCAAAATCAATATCAGCAGCAGCAACAACATGTACCTAAGAAGGCAGATTGGGAGATCGCAATTGAAAAAATGGCAGCTCACAACATCCAATTCCAAGAGGAGACTCGAAATAATTAGAAAAACACTACAACATCCATAAAAAATCTTGAAATTCAGATGGGTCAAATTGCCCAATAGTTAGCTTCAAACTCCCATGCACCTGGCACGCTTCCTAGTGGGACAATCGTTAATCCCCGTGATCAAAGTCACATTAAAGCTGTGGTCACCAGAAAAGGAAAGGCTAAGGAACCACAAGTTGACAAACAGGTTGAAGAAGAGGGATTGTTGGAAGTTGACTTGGAGATTAGAGAAGAGCCAAAACAAACTGAAGAAGTGGTAGTCAAGCCGACAAGCCAGCAAGAGAAACAAAAACCAAAGATCATTCTTCCTTTTCCGACAAGAACAAAGAAGAAAGATCTCCATGAATTTTTTTTTGAGAAATTCTTAGAATTATTCAAGAAGCTCGAGATCAACATACCTTTTGCTGAAGCTCTGGAACAGATGCCGATCTACGCCAAATTCATGAAAGACATCATATCAAAGAAAAGGTCGATCGACAGCGAACCAGTCATGCTAACTGAAACTTGTAGTGCTATTTTGCAGGGACTAAAAATTCCGATGAAGAAAAAAGATAGAGGTGTAGTCACTATTCCTTGTAGCATTGGGGATAGATCCTTCAAGAAGGCACTGATCGATTTGGGAGCAAGTGTGAGTCTAATGCCCCTCTCAATTTACAAAAAACTTGGGTTAGGGGAGGTGCAGGATACTCGCATGACACTGCATTTTGCGGACCATTCTATGAAGAGACCCTATGGTATAGCAACAGGTGTTCTGGTGAAGATTGATAAATTTGTATTTCCGGTGGATTTTGTGATACTCGAGATGCCGGAAGATGAGGAGATTCCTCTCATACTGGGAAGACCTTTCCTGGAAACTGGAAGATGCATGATAGATATTGAGGAAGGAACCATGACCCTCAAAGTTTATGATGAAAAGCTCAAAATTGATGTGAGAGATACTATGAAATTCAAGGATGACGAAGGGGCGAGTAAAAGTATTGAAGTGTTAGATACAGTTTTTGCTCAATCTATGCAGATTACAACACCCAAGCTTCCTTTGGAGAGAGTTTTGAGTTTATCTATTGTTGAGGATACAGAAGGAATTGATGAGAAAGAATCCGAAGTGGTAGCAATGTTAAAGGAACAATCGCCTTGGGTTCGTTCCCGACCGCAACGGTGGGAGGAGCTTCGACCTAAAACATCTTCAGAAGCAAAACAGGATATAAAAAAGGGGATAGAGTTGAAACAATTACCAGAACATCTCAAATATGTTTTTCTTGACAATGAGGAAAAATGTCCAGCAATCATCAATTCAGGTTTGAGAGAGACCCAAGAAGGAGAGCTAATCAAAGTCCTAAAAAAATACAAGGGTGCTATTGGGTGGGCGATGGACGATTTGAAAGGAATCAGCCCGACAATGTGTATGCACAAGATTTTGATGGAGGATGATCAGAAATTGGTCGTCCAACCTCAAAGAAGACTGAATCCAGCTATGAAAGAAGTTGTTCGCAAGGAGGTTGTGAAACTTTTAGATGCAGGGTTAATTTACCCAATATCTGACAGTTCGTGGGTGAGCCCAGTTCATGTGGTACCAAAGAAGGGAGGGACAACTGTGATAAAAAATGAGAAAAATGAGTTGATCCCCACCCGTACTGTTGCCGGTTGGAGAGTTTGCATAGACTATAGAAGACTGAACACTGCTACAAGGAAGGATCATTTTCCTTTACCTTTTATCGATCAGATGTTGGAAAGATTGGCAGGTCATGATTTCTACTGTTTTCTGGATGGGTACTCAGGGTACAACCAAATTGCTGTGGCACTTGAGGATCAAGAAAAAACAGCGTTCACATGCCCGTATGGAATCTTTGCTTATAGAAGAATGCCATTTGGTTTATGCAACGCACCTGCGATATTTCAGAGGTGCATGACATCCATATTTTCCGATATGCTTGACAAGCATATGGAGGTGTTTATGGATGATTTTTCGGTTTTTGGATCGTCTTTCGAAAATTGTTTGTATAATCTTTCACTTGTGCTGGAAAGATGTCAACAAACCAATCTAATTCTGAATTGGGAAAAGTGTCACTTCATGGTGAGATAAGGGATAGTACTAGGTCATAAAATTTCCCATCAAGGGATAGAAGTTGACAAGGCAAAAGTAGAAGTAATCGCCAATCTCCCTCATCCGGTGAATGAGAAAGGGATACGGAGTTTCTTGGGACATGCAGGATTCTATCGTAGGTTCATAAAAGATTTCTCCAAGATCGCAAAACCTTTGACTAGCCTGCTTGTGAAGGATACTCCGTTTCTGTTTGACAAAAAGTGCAACGAAGCCTTTGAGACGCTGAAAAATAAATTGGTGTCTGCTCCAATAGTGATCTCGCCTGACTGGTCTCTACCCTTTGAGATAATGTGTGATGCGAGCGATATAGCAGTAGGGGCTGTTTTGGGGCAAAGAAAAGACAAACGCCTCCACGTCATCTACTATGCTAGCTATGTGTTGAATCCAGCCTAGATGAATTATGCAACCACAGAGAAGGAGTTACTGGCTGTGGTTTATGCCTTTGACAAATTTCGGCAATACTTGTTGGGAACAAAGGTAATTATTTATACTGACCATGCTGCGTTGAAATATCTTTTTTCTAAACAGGACTCGAAGCCAAGGCCGCTCAGATGGATCTTGCTGTTGCAAGAATTTGACCTTGAAATTCGAGACAAAAAGGGGTGTGAAAACACTGTTGCTGACCATCTGTCCCGAATGTCTCTGATTGAAGAGACGGAAGAGGAACATCCCATAAAGGACGAGTTTATAGATGAAAGAATCCTCGCGGTGGTGGGTGTTCCTTGGTTTGCTGACTATGCAAACTACCTGGTAGGTGGTATAATTCCTGACGACTTTGATCATAACAAAAAGAAAAAGTTTCTTCATGATTGCAGGTTTTATTTATGGGACGAACCATTCTTGTATAAGAAAGGGGTAGACGGACTAATTCGTCGATGTGTCCTTGAGGAAGAACAAAATGAAGTCTTAAAGGCTTGTCATGACTCAGATTATGGGGGACACTTTAGTGGAGACAGGACAGCCGCAAAAGTCCTCCAATCCGGGTTGTACTGGCCCACGTTGTTTAAGGATGTCCAAGTCGTGGTGAAGGAATGTGACAGATGCCAACGGACAGGAAATATTTCTAGAAAGAATCAGATGCCTCAAAAGGGCATGCTTGAAGTGGAATTATTTGATGTTTGGGGAATAGACTTTACGGGGCCATTTCCACCCTCATTTGGGAAAAATTATATTCTGGTGGCTGTGGACTACGTCTCCAAATGGGTGGAAGTCGTAGCTCTCCCCTCTAATTACGCTAGAGTAGTGGTAAGCTTCCTTAAACAAAATATCTTCTCAAGGTTTGGTGTGCCTCGAGCACTTATCAGTGATGAAGGAACACATTTCTTGAATAAGCTCATGGAGAACTTATTGAAGAAATATAATGTGAAGCACAAGATTGCCACACCATATCATCCCCAAACGAGTGGGCAAGTTGAAGTGTCTAATCGGCAAATTAAAAAGATTTTGGAAAAGACAGTGAGTGCTTCACGAAAAGATTGGGCAATCAAATTAGATGACGCGTTATGGGCGTACCGAACCGCTTTCAAAACACCAATTGGCATGTCTCCGTATCAGCTGATTTATGGTAAGGCTTGTCATCTTCCTCTGGAATTGGAGCACAAAGCCTTTTGGGCATCCAAGTTCTTAAATTGTGATCTTGCAAAAGCCGGTGAATCCCGAATTCTTCAACTTCACGAGTTAGAAGAATTTCGTAATCAGGCATATGAGAATGCAAAGATGTACAAGGAGCAAACACGGAAGTGGCATGATCAGAGAATCATCAGGAAATATTTCTGGGAAGGACAACTGGTATTGTTGTTCAATTCGCGGCTCAAGTTGTTTCCTAGGAAATTAAAGTCAAGATGGTCCGGGCCATTTGTCGGGCATAAGGTTTTTCCCAACGGAGCAATAGAGATTAAGAACCAAAACAATGGAGATATATTCAAGGTGAATGGCCAGAGGCTGAAGCCATATTACTGTATACATGCGTTTTCGACGCCATGGGATTTGGTGTACAAAATGTTTCTTCCGACAAATAACAACATGGGATAAACGTCTGGCTAATAAGTATGGTTCGACACTTCGACAAAATGGAGGTTTCGACATTTCGACAAGATATCTGCAGCTGGGAAGACACCTTTGACAGACATAAAGAACATTGTAGTATATCGACAATTCGACAAAAAGCCTGAAGGAAGACGTCATTTCGACTTAAAGTACAAATTCAAATTCAAAAGAGTCGTAACGTTTGGCAGAAGACGCGTGGAAGCATCTGGCGAAAGGAAGAAGGCCATGTGTCACAGTTTTAGGATTTGGTTGTTAGTAACAGTTATGTTATTTGTATATAAATAGGGTAGTTGTTATCAGAAAAAGGGTGTGAACAATTACTTGTACAGAATTTCTGAAAACACTCAAAGTACCCGTGTGAGAGAAAAGAATCATATTCGGAAAATGTATGTGTAAACAAACACCAATTTCTTTCAAAGTTATATTTTATAGAAAACAAAGTTCTTTATATTTTCCCTTTACGCTTTCCAGTTCTGTTACCTTTCTACGCTTTATTTTCGACACTTTACATTTCGTCAGTTTATTTTCTGCCATTTTACCTTATTTTGTCAAATTTGCATCTCTTTAAACGCTTTAATCAACATTTCTTCGACGTAAAACACTTAGAGAACAAAAATGAGATATATGAAAGTGGTTCTAGACATCTTCAAGACCATCTAGATCTGCACATGTCCTAGGATTTGTGTGGTTGATCCTGCAAGTAACCCAATTCTACAAGTTTTGGTAAACCAGAGGTTGTTCGCCAAAATTCACAGCGAACAAATTGGCACGCCCAGTGGGACAGTGCAGAAATCTAGAAATTTAGATAATCACTAATCAAAGTTTGTTCTTCATTGTATGAGACTGAGAAGCGGTAAATTAGCCGTATCCGAAGTAGAAATACCTAAAAGAACAAGAGTAAGGAAAATGGCGAACCAGCCAAATAATCCAAACGAATCCATCCCAGTATCCAACCCCACCCCTTCGACAGAAGGCAATATAGGATCGGTCCTTGTGTCAGAGGTTGTACCTTCGTCAACAGGGTCGATGCCAGCGGTTTCGATATCGCAAAACGCGCCTAGTTCGTCCTTCAGGGCACAACAAATGCCCGTTGGGACACCCCCTCCTGTGGGGAACACTTCTAGGCCTTTTTTAACAAATTTCACCTTGCCTCCGCCTAGTAGGGAACAACCCTTTGGAATGCCAACTTCGGTGATGGCAAATTTACACAATTCCCCGTTAATATATTCGGATTCAATGGCCAACGTGTCTTCACCCTTACAAGGGTCAGGATATGGTGGAAACATGAATAGATTGAATCAACAACCACTTTACGTGCCGCCGATAACAAATAATTCGGCGCAAGTAATTAGACAACAGATGGACGAGAGTAATCATGATATGGTCCAAATGTTGACACAACAAATGGGAGCGGTGTTTAACCCCCTAATACAAAACACCACCCAAACAAACCAAGTATTGGCAGCGCAGATGACGCGCATTGCTGATTTCTTTGGAGTCCCTCAAACTCGACACAGAGAACAAGTAATTCATAACCCAGTGGTAGCGGTCCAGGAAGAGCCTACGATAAACCAGATACCGTTGGATAATCCTCAAACAAACGTTAGAAACCAAGAGGATGTAGTCGAACAGCCTCGTGTCGAAATCCCTATACCACAAGAGCCTAGAAGGATAGTAATCCAGAGAGGTCAGGACGCGGATGCTGTATTGCAACAACGGATACGGTATAATAATCCGCCTATCGAAAACAATTTGGCAGCCATGGTCCAAACGATAATGGCACAAAATGGGATGAACATGGGTTTACAAAGGCCTAGTTACGCATCCCCACTATCGGAATATATTCTGCAAGAAGAACTGCCACCAAGGTGGAAAGTCCCTAAGTTCACAAAGTTCTCAGGGGACACTAGTGAGTCCACTATAGAACATGTGGCATGTTATCTGATCGAGGCAGGGGAAATAGCCCGTAATGAAAATTTGAAAATAAAATATTTCCCTAGTTCCCTAACAAAAAACGCGTTTACTTGGTTTACATCTTTGCCTGCAAACTCAGTATACACGTGGACCCAGTTAGAAAGGCTGTTCCATGAACAATTCTACATGGGACAAACAAAAATAAGTCTGAAAGAATTAGCCAGTGTTAAGAGAAAACACTCCGAACCAATAGATGATTATTTAAATAGGTTCAGATTGCTAAAGGCTAGATGTTTCACCCCAGTGCCAGAACATGAGTTGGTCGAAATGGCCGCAGGGGGACTAGATTATTCTATAAGGAAGAAACTAGATACCCAGTATCTGAGGGATATGGCACAATTAGCAGATAGGGTGAGACAGGTCGAAAGGTTAAGGGACGAAAAATTCAGGGCAAATAAGAATAAAAAAGAGAGGGTAGCCTACGTAGGGGTTCGCCAAGATGATGAGTACGACGAAAACGAACCAAGTAACTTCGACGAACAAGAGATTGACCTAGCAGAACTAAAGCAAGGCCCACCTTATTCGTGCAAAGTACTAACTCCGTCGAACGGAAACCCAGTCGAAACCAACGACAAGTTCCCCAAAAGGACTTATACGTTCGACATCACCAAATGTGACGAAATCTTCGATCTGTTGGTTAAAGATGGTCAATTAATAAAACCGCCAGGCGCTAAAGAACCGCCTATGGAACAACAGAAAAAGAGAGGTTTTTGTAAATACCATAATTTTCTGGGTCATAAGACGTCTCGTTGTTTCCTTTTCAGGGATCTCGTTCAAAATGCTATCCGTGACGGAAGGCTGAAGTTTGGTGACAAACCAAAACAACAGATGAAGATCGATTCGAATCCTATGCAGGCAGTCGAAGCCCACTACGCTGAACCATCTGTCGTGAACATGGTAGAGGCCGAAGTTGCTCCTGATGGCAATTTGGAAATGGTGGAAGCCCTTGGAAGTTTCGACGCCAATGTCAACATGGTCGAGATTGCTGATGATCTCGCAAGCCAGAAAAGAATAGAAACTACTGAAGGTTTCGACAAGAAGGACGGTGACAATGCTGTCGAGAATGTGGAGTTTCAACAAGAGGAGAATTGGGACCGCTTGGGACAGCCAAGTGGGAAGTATGATTATCTTGTGAAGTACAATGCGCCGGCAAGCTCTCAGATCGACATCAACACAATCCGACCAAGCGGTTGGGGAGATGCTTCTTCAGACAACGATGAAGAAACAGTCGACGAAATTGAGCATTCCCCTAATACGAAAGAGAGGGTTACTGAAGACCTCGTGACTGAAAACAAGGCTGCTGAAGGCCTTGATTCTGACAAAACGAAGAAAGGTGATATCGCCAACTGCGTCAACACTATGGGGCCTTTCAGTAAAGAAGTCACAAAAATCAAAGCGGAAGCCGCTAACGGTCCTTCGAAGCCCGTGATCAGTGGGATTCTGCGTAGGACAATGGAAGACCCTAGAAGAAATTGGAACAAATGCTGTTGCAAACATGGTCCCAGGACCATATCTTGGTGCTGCTGCCCAGAGAAAGAGTTCGACCAAACACCAAAAGGCGTCGAAGGCGAAGAAGAGAGGCTCATCAGAAAGATGAACGAATTAAGCATCGCCGACGAACGAAATGTTGGGGTAAATATGGTGGAAATATCTCAGAAGGACCAGGCCGAAGAGGGCGAAGATCGTCATCGGAAAGAGTACCAAAGGCTGGCGTATCCTAGAGAGGAGGAAAACTTAATGGAATTCATCAAGAGGTGCCAAAGGATGAAAACCGAAGTGATGTTGTGCCCACGCTGCAGCGCAGTCTTCGACAGGAAGGCAGCAACCAACCTGGAAGCGGTGGATAAGACCAAGAGGAAAGAGAATTGGGGAACAGTGAGATATGACCCAAGGAGAAGTGATCACCACCAGTGGAGGCACGGAGAGAGACGCCAGAACACCTATAAACCATCTGACAAAGCAACGGACGACAAATGGGTTCAACCCATTAGAGACGCCCAGGGGCAGAAGAAATGGAGAAAGTTTGAGGTTCAGAGAGGCGCGTCGATGGAGGGCAAGAAGGAAATGGAAAAACACAAGCCAAGACCATACCCTTCAGAGAATTACAAAGGGAAAAAGAGGCAGAAGAGGGCAGAAATAGAGATGGCGAAAAAGAACATGAACGGACCAGACGAAGCAGAATCTAGCAACAATCGTCAGACAAGGAGCAGAAAAGAGACTCCCCTCCAGATCAATCCTAGTAGAGTTGTCGAATTAGTGGCGTCGAAGGAGAAGATGCAGGAAGATGACGAAGTGACTGACAGTTTCAACTCTGACCCAGAATCATCCTTCAACGTGATCTGCAACGTGGTCTCCGTTCTCCCTAGAGACTATGATAGAGTCATGGAGGTCGAAGATGAAGAAGACGAGATGGAAGAGGAAACGATGGCACACAAGCCCGTCTGTTACTACGTGATGAATAACGGGTGCGTCGAAGAGCAGAACGCTTTCTTCGAAAGACCAGACGACTCCATGAAAGCGCATTTGAAACCTTTGTTTATAAAAGGGAGGGTGAAAAATGTCGGTGTGAATAAGATACTGGTGGATGGGGGAGCGGCAGTGAATTTGATGCCCCACTACATGCTGAAGAAGATTGGAAAAGACGATTCAGACGCGAAACCCCACAACATGGTGCTGTCGAATTACGAAGGGAAAGTAGGAACAACTATGGGCGTCATCCAAGTAAACTTAACTGTTGGAACCATAACAAGGCCAACCATGTTCATAGTCATCGCCTCAAAGGCCAACTACAACCTACTGCTTGGAAGGGAGTGGATTCATGGTGTAGGAGTCGTACCCTCTTCGATGCATCAGCGAATAGCCATATGGAGGCCAGACGGGATCGTCGAAAACATTGAGGCAGATCAAAGCTACTTCATGACAGAAATAAACAATATCAACAGCCAAAGCTTCGACAAAAACCTGGCTCACATACCTCCATGCAGTCCAGCCGAATTCGATTTAAAGGCGACAGACAATGCCTACTGCTCCATGTACCTTCATCCTACGCATGGTTTCCAGTGGGATAAAGAAGTGATTGGCGAAACCTATATGTGGGGAACTACTCACATAGCGCCAACAGGATGGGGAAGCGAATTTGACGATGAAGAGTGAACAGTCAGCGCTCGAGAAGATTATGGCTTACATAGCCGAAAACAAACTCAAAGAGGCCCTCGAGGCTGAAGTGAAATATATGGCTGTCGAAGCCAACCAAGAAAACTCCAACAAACAAAGTCCCCAAGAAGACGTGGCGGAAGATCACGATAACAACCAAATGGGCGGATGGCAACACCAAAAGCTTGACGCCATTTATGACGACGAACCTCTAGGATTCGAAAAAGATCCGGTGTCAACTAACGAGAAGATGGTGGCGCAGGATCCATTAGAAGAAATAAACTTAGGAGTGGGGGCAGAACATAGACCAACATACATAAGCGCAAAAATGGACCCCCAGTTCAAGGTCGAAATAGTCCAGTTGCTGAAAGAGTTCAAAGACTGCTTCGCATGGGATTATGACGAAATGCCTGGTCTTGACAGAAGTCTGGTCGAAATGCAGTTGCCAATAATGGAAGGAAAGAAGCCAGTAAAGCAGACTCTGAGACGCTTCGCACCAGAAATCCTGTCGAAAATAAAAGAGGAGGTCGAAAGACTTCTAAGATGCAAGTTCATCCGCACAACCAGGTATGTCGAATGGATTACAAATATTGTTCCAGTAATTAAGAAAAATGGCAAACTTAGGGTATGCATTGATTTTAGAGACTTAAACTCGGCTACCCCAAAGGATGAATATCCTATGCCAGTGGCAGAAATGCTCATAGATTCTGCAGCCGGCCATGAGTACTTAAGTATGTTAGACGGATACTCTGGCTATAACCAAATTTTTATCGCTGAAGAAGATGTTCCTAAAACGGCTTTCCGTTGTCCTGGAGCAATAGGAACGTACGAATGGGTAGTAATGCCTTTTGGTTTAAAGAACACTGGAGCGACTTACCAACGTGCCATGAATTCCATCTTTCATGACTTTATCGAAACTTTCATGCAAGTGTATATTGACGACATTGTGATTAAGTCTGTTTCAGGAAAAAGTCATATAGATCATCTTCGACAATCCTTTGAAAGGATGAGGAAGTTTGGTTTGAAAATGAACCCACTTAAATGCGCTTTTGGTGTGCAGGCGGGTGATTTCTTAGGCTTTGTGGTCCATAAGAAGGGGATCGAAATAAACGAAAATAAAGCCAAGGCCATAATGGAAGCGAAAGCGCCATCAACCAAAAAGGGGTTGCAGTCTCTGCTAGGGAAAATCAACTTTCTCAGAGGATTCATCTCCAACCTCAGTGGAAAGACACAAGCTTTCTCTCCTCTACTTCGACTAAAGAAGGAAGACTTCGCATGGGGGCAAGAACAGCAAGCGGCTTTCGACAAAATCAAGGAGTACCTGGCTAGTCCCCCAATCCTGATGTCTCCTTGCAGAAAAAGAAATATGAGATTGTACATTTCGGCGTCAGATAAAACATTAGGAAGTATGTTGTGTCAAGAAGACGAGAATGGCGTCGAAAGAGCCATTTATTATCTCAGTAGAGTCCTAAATGATGCCGAAACTAGATATAGCATTATAGAAAAGCTATGCCTATGTGTATATTTCTCTTGTATGAAATTGAAGCATTATATAAAACCTGTCGATGTATATATTTCTTCCCATTTCGACGTGATAAAGTATATGTTATCTAAATCTATTTTACATAGTCGAATTGGAAAATGGGCTTTAGCGTTAACAGAATACTCCTTGAAATATCTGCCTTTAAAAGCGGTGAAAGGACAAGTGGTCGCTGATTTCATAGCCGACCATTCTATAAACGAAGATGTGGAGTACGTCGAATTAGAACCTTGGAAATTGTATTTTGAAGGTTCCAGTCATAAAAAAGGAACGGGAGTGGGGATGTTGATTATTTCTCCTGACAGAATTCCAACAAAATTCAAGTACAAAGTTGAAAGTCTGTGTTCAAACAATGAAGCAGAATATGAAGCTTTGATCGCTGGACTTGAAACCTTGTTGAAATTGGGGGCAACGAGAGTCGAAATAATGGGTGATTCCGAACCGGTGATAAAGCAGTTGACGAAAGAGTATAAGTGCGTGAAAGAAAATTTAGTCATGTACTTTGTAATAGCCAATAGACTTCTCAAGGAGTTCGACAATGTCGTCTTCAGGCACATTCCCAGGGTGGAGAATCAAGAAGCGAACGATCTTGCTCAACTAGCATCCGGATACAAAGTGTCGAAGGAAAAGTTAGAAGAAGCCATTGAAGTCAGAGGAAGAGTCGTATCCACCAAGTTGTCCCCATCAGATCTGGAGTCAATAAGATTAGGATACGCTGACGAAGAAAACTTTGAGATATTCAACATAGATGATTCAGGAATAACAGACTGGAGAAAGCCTATCAAGAATTATCTACAAGACCCAAATCAGAAAGCAGAAAGAAGGATAAAATACAGAGCTTTGAGTTACGTACTTTTGGGAAATGAATTGTTCAAAAAGACTGCATAAGGAGTCTTGTTGAAATGCCTGAGTGAAGACGAAGCCTACATAGCCTTGTCGAATGTACACAGTGGAGCGTGTGGTGCACACCAAGCAGGTCACAAAATGAAGTGGCTATTATTTCGACAAGGAATGTATTGGCCAACAATGCTGAAAGACTGTGTCGAATTCGCAAAAGGTTGTCAGGAATGTCAAGTACATGCAGGCATACCCCATGTCCCTGCAAGTGAGTTGCACTCAATTATAAAACCTTGGCCATTCAGAGGATGGGCGTTGGACTTAATCGGGGAAATTCGACCAGCTTCCTCAAAAGGACAAAGGTACATTTTGGTCGGGATAGACTATTTCACAAAATGGACTGAAGCTATACCATTGGCGAATGTGGATCAAGAAGCAGTCATAGACTTTATCCAAAAATACATAATTTACAGATTTGGGATACCTGAGACAATAACAACAGATCAAGGATCTGTGTTCACCGATAAAAACATGCAGAAATTTGCACAAGAAACAGGTTTTAAGCTCCTTACTTCGACACCTTACTACGCTCAAGCCAATGGGCAAGTTGAAGCAGCCAACAAGGTAGTGATAAACTTGATTAAGAAGCATGTGGGGAAAAAACCTAGGAATTGGCATAAGACTTTGGATCAAGCCTTGTGGGCTTGTCGAACGTCCCCCAAAGAGGCAACGAATTCGACTCCATTCAAGTTGACTTACGGACATGATGCAGTTTTGCCATTCGAAATATATCTGCAGTCGGTTAGAAAGCAAAGGCATCATGAAATCCCATCAGATACATATTGGAGTATGATGATGGACGAACTAGTTGATTTAGACGAGGAAAGGCTGCGCGCGCTAGACTTAATAAGAAGACAAAAGGAGAGAGTCGAAAGGTTTTACAACAAGAAAGTAAAATTCAAGACCTTTTTAATTGGTGATCTCGTCTGGAAAGTAATCCTTCCTATGGATCGAAAAGATAAGTTAATGGGAAAATGGTCTCCTAAGTGGGAAGGACCTTTCCAAATTTTGAAAATATTTTCAAATGGCGCGTATGAGATTGAAGAAATAGGAAAGGATGAGAGAATCCTAAAGATAAATGGCAAGTATTTGAAAAAATACAAGCCAATATTGCAGGAAGTAAAAGTAGTAACAGAATAAGTGCAAACATAATTGTGATAAGACGGGCCAAATAAAATGGCATTCAAAAGTTATTGCAAAGAAAGCCTCAAAGGGCTGTGAGTTGCTAAATAAATTCGACTACAAATTAAAATTGGCAAAAGTATCCTTCAAAGTGGCGAATTTCTGCCTCTGAAACTGGAGTCGATGATCACAAAGACTCTTGTGAGTAGAGAGAGTCTCAATCTCCTGACTAAGTTGCTGGGCTTTCTCTGCATGTCGAATACCCACTCCCAATTCTTCGTCAATCTCGCTCTGCTTGGGTTGCTGCATGGATGCCTTACGTTTCTCCTCTTGAGAGATCTTTTCTTGAAGTGTCGCCATCTGTGTTTTCCATTTTTGGATATTGTCATCACAAGCAGCGACTTCTTTGACACAAGTTTCAGAAAGCTTTTGCAATTTTGAAACCTTGTCAGTCGAAGTCGAAACGGCTTCCCATTCAACAGTTTGAGTTTCAGACTTGGAGGAGATTTGATTGGTGAGATCTCTTTGACGATGGAGATCTGCAGTGGCCAAGTCAATGAGAGTCATCAGCTCCATCACAAAACTTCCAATCTCAGTAGAAGCTTCCAGGACATTCACTTGCTTCAAAATTTTCTTAAGATCAATATGAGCAAGAGAATTCTCTTCCAAGACTTTGAACAAATCGACATCAAGGATTTTCGTTTTAATTTTGGTCAAGATGTTGCCAAGTGATGGTGCTTCAGAAGTGGCCCCAGAAGTGGTCGAACTACTCTGCGAAGAATCCTAGAAATTAAAACGGGTGCTAAGCATGGCCTTCAGATACTCCAAAGGTCTTTGCACTTTGAGATTTTCAAGCTCCTCGCGAGAGAAACTAGTTGAACCAGTTGATTTGCCACTCCCTTGGGTTTGGTTTGGAGCAGGTGGAGTGTTTCGCTCTGAAGTATGCTCAGTCTCTGTTTGTTTCGACTGGTTGTCCCCACCTTTGGCAGCTTCGTCTTCAGGATCATCTTCGACCCTAGCCTCCATATCAAAGTCTTCACCCTGAGGTGCAGCATTTAATCCTGGATGAGGAGGAGATTCATCTTCAGAAGCTTCACCCACTGTAGTGTCGAATTCTGCTACAGTTTGCATGTCATGATCACTTGTGGGGATATCTTCTTCTGGGGCCGTTTCCTCCAGAATTTTCTCGGGCGTTCTTTCGACAGCCACTTGTTCCTGAAAATAATTCTAAGATTTAGAAGAAAAAAGATGCAGGAAAGGTGGATGTATGTTGTCGAAATAAAAATTACCTCAGGAATTTCAGTATTAAAGCCGGATTGCCCACTCCCTGTGTCTTTCTACTGAGGCTTAGCAGGAGGAGTACTGGCAGAATCCTTCCTAGTTGATTTAACGATAGATTTTTGGGAAGAGACCTTCGTAAGTTTCTTCTTCTTCTGAGGGGGAGGGATTAACTCTGGAGATTCGTCACCAGACTCTTCATTAGGGACTTTATCCTCTTCTTTCTCCTCTTCACTCTTTCTCTTTTGGATTGTTGGGGGTTTTCGACTTACCTAGTCATGCAGACCAAAGCCAGTTAGCTGTTGAAAAAAGGGAATAGAATAAATAAGAAGAGAAAAAGTTTTGTACCTTTGTCGAAGGCTTCTTAGCAGTACTGGGCGACGCTTCGACAACAGCTTTCTTAGCAGGGATCTTCACGGCTAAGGAAAGAAAGGAGATTAAAAAATAAGTGTAAGAGATACATGATAATATAGTTAGAATAACAAAAGAAAAAATCGTGTTTTTCTGTGAACACCTTCAAGAATGGGATCCTCCACGCGAACGTGTTCTATTCCAATATGAAGGTGTCCTGGGTATTCGCCCAGATGATACTTAGTCGGAACCACACGCTCAACAGGTTTTTTGTACTGTTGACGGAGAATTTTCATAAAGTCCCCACAAACAAACCAATCTGGAAATGGAGGGCTAAATGCCACCCCAAATTCAGCGGTTGGCAAAGGAGGGAATTTTGGTGGATGACAGCTGAAAGCCAGGTCATAACGTGCCTCTGGTTGAAGGTTTGAAGGCAATGACAGTTTTTCAAACTTCTCCGTCAGTTTGCGTTTCAATTCTGCTGCTGCTTCGTGTATGGTTCGACTAAGATCATCAGGTCTATACGCAGTTTCGAAATACTTTTGAAATTTCTGTATTTCCCTAATGTGTCTTTGAATACCTTTTTTGGTCCGATCCTGCACAAAAGCGAAAGCATTTGTCAAATGTGTAGTAAAGGCAGTTACGTCGAAAAATCTGTTGGAGTAGTAATCTTTCCACCATTCGTCAAACTCAGGAGTGCATAGGAATGATGGTCGAAATATAACTGGTCGAATGTCAAGTGAGTCGTCAGTCAATTTCTTCGACAGTTCTCTGCCATCATCTTCAGTATGGAGGGAGTTATAAAAGATGATGGATCCTTTCTTGGGAAATATGGGTCGAGGTTTTATCTAGATTAGGCCAAACTGTCTAGAAACAAGGTTGGGTTGATAAACTATCAAAGCAATTTGGTTTTTAGTGGTGTTACGGTAAGAAAAAAGGAGCCTTGGGGTTAAGAATGATTCCCAAACATTCAGGAATATATTTTCATCCTTTTTGCATCTCCAAAGGCAGTTGTTGGGTAAACCACTTAGGTCCAATTTTTCTATCAGCAAAAGGTGTCATGGTCGAAGTAAATTGATAACTCTTAGCAAACATCATGACATAGCTTTTGAAAGCTTGTCGGAGGCTGATTCCTTCGTCAGTTGACGTTATTAGCACCAACCTTGGTCATTCGACAGTCCTATTTTTTACTTCTTCTTCATCTATTTCTGGTGCTACCGGAAGACTGGCTTCAAATGTGGCATTGAGCCATAATTGCAAGAGCCAGAAAGGTCCTGATAAGTTGATTTTACCTTGGGTTTTGGTGTTTTTTAAAAGATGTACGCTCTCACTCAGAGATTCATAAAGGTTCGCCAGAACCATTTCGCTCAAGCATAGTTTTGTGCCTGCATGAAGCTGATTGGCTATGGTAATGAATGTCTTAGCAACTTGGAGAGAGCGAGAACAAAACACATATTTGGATAGCCATAGTGTTAGAAAAGCTATATGTTCGACATCTAAAACTTCAGTAGTACTCTTATCGTGGTAATAGGACATGAATAAGGAGTAAGGTGTAAGGCTAGTCTCGAAAGCAATGGTATCTTCATTTAAGACAGTAGGGTCAAAATCTATACCATTGGGATGAAGACCGACAATGGCTGCTGCGTCGAAAAGGGTAGGCGTGACCATCCCACAAGGGAGGTGAAAGGTGTTGTAAGTGCTATCCCAGAAGTAGAGAGAAGTTAAAAGCATATTTGGACAAATATTGGGTCCTACTCTCGACAACTGGATAAGGTCGAAAATGCCTACCTCTTTCCAAAAAGCCCCTTTAACTTTTTCGATTTTGTCTAACCAAGATACGTAGTCGGAAGGGTCTTTCGACCATGGGCAAGTTCTAAATATCCTGGGATGGTTCAAATAGGCTAAGTCCAACTCTCCAATATCCGTCGAACTCGATGAGTCTTTTTGTTCTACAACTTTCTCTTTAGGTTGAGGTTTTCTTCCAGCGCCTATGGGTTTCGTATGAAAGTAAGATGGAAAAAATTCTCTTAAACGATCTGGTTTAATTTCTGGGTTTGGAAGAGGACCTAACATAGCATGACAGTTTCCAGAAATAAGAACAGGGATTAATACCTGGGATTTATAGATGTATTCTTTCTCTTTCTCATTTGGAGGTTCTGGAACATACTGTTGATTTCCAATGGTCATTGGCACCTTCAGATCATGTACAGGAGGGAAAGCTGGATTCTGTTTCTTCTTGGAATGTTGGCTGCTTGAAGGTTTGTTAGTAGCCATTGCTAAGAAGAGCTTGGGAGTTTTTCTCAGGAAAATGTGAAAGCTTAAGAAATGGGTATGAAGAAAGAAATCTGAAGCGGAAAAGGGTTTAAGAAAAAGGTTTATGGGTATTTATAGAAAGAAGATGATGAAACGCTTTGGAGTAGTGATGATGGTAGTGGGACACGTGGCCAATTCTGAGGGGAGTATTAAAGAGGTGGAAGTTGAAAAGAAATCATGATGTGAGGAAATGATGGAAGTGGATTCTGAACGTGGGCTAGACGTGACAATTTAGAGAAAGTGTAATGATGAATGTGTGTTGGAAATTGAGATTATCAGACTTGGATTTAATAAAGATTAAATGACATGGCATCAAAACATTGGTTGACAACAAATGACTGTTTCTCCAGAAAACACAGTCGAAACGTCTTTGCTGGGGGGCAATTTGTATACATGCGTTTTCGACGCCGTGGGATTTGGTGTACAAAATGTTTCTTCCGACAAATAACAACATGGGATAAACGTCTGGCTAATAAGTATGGTTCGACACTTCGACAAAATGGAGGTTTCGATATTTCGACAAGATATCTGCAGCTGGGAAGACACCTTTGACAGACATAAAGAACATTGTAGTATATCGACAATTCGACGAAAAGCCTGAAGGAAGACGTCATTTCGACTTAAAGTACAAATTCAAATTCAAAAGAGTCGTAACGTTTGGCAGAAGACGCGTGGAAGCATCTGGCGAAAGGAAGAAGGCCATGTGTCACAGTTTTAGGATTTGGTCGTTAGTAACAGTTATGTTATTTGTATATAAATAGGGTAGTTGTTATCAGAAAAAGGGTGTGAACAATTACTTGTACAGAATTTCTGAAAACACTCAAAGTACCCGTGTGAGAGAAAAGAGTCATATTCGGAAAATGTATGTGTGAACAAACACCAATTTCTTTCAAAGTTATATTTTATAGAAAACAAAGTTTTTTATATTTTCCCTTTACGCTTTCCAGTTCTGTTACCTTTCTACGCTTTATTTTCGACACTTTACATTTCGTCAGTTTATTTTCTGCCATTTTACCTTATTTTGTCAAATTTGCATCTCTTTAAACGCTTTAATCAACATTTCTTCGACGTAAAACACTTAGAGAACAAAAATGAGATATATGAAAGTGGTTCTAGACATCTTCAAGACCATCTAGATCTGCACATGTCCTAGGATTTGTGTGGTTGATCCTGCAAGTAACCCAATTCTACAAGTTTTGGTAAACCAGAGGTTGTTCGCCAAAATTCACAGCGAACAATTACAGAGGCCAACAACCTGGATTGATTGATCATATGCGCCTCGCCTAATAAGGTGGGCAACCGTCGAGCCATGCGACGTTAAACGAAGCGCTTCGTGGGAGGCAACCCACGTGTTCGATTGTAACTTATTTTGCTTTTTCTTTTCTTTTCTGTATGGGTATGAAACGTTGTTGCAGGTAAGGAGAAAGGATGCCAACATCATAATCACTTCTCAGCGACAGGATGCCAGACCAAAGAAGCATTGCCGAATTCAGAAGTTGAGGAAAACAGGGGAATCCACACGGGCGCCCGTGTGCTGACATACGGCCGTGTTAATCTAAACAGTAGGTTAACACGGGCGCCCGTGTGGTGACACACGACCATGTTAATCTAAACAGTGGATTAACACGGGCGCCCGTGTTGTGACACACGGCCGTGTTAATCTAAATAGTAAGTTAACACGGGTGCCCGTGTGAAGGAACACGGCCGTGTTGTTTGTAACGGGTAAAATTTTCAAATTTTGTGATTTTGGGTATTTTAAGTATTGGGCCCCACTTGCTATTATCTCTCTTCCCCACCACTCATTCTCACTTTTTCTGATTTTGGCAACCTCTCTCTCCCACTTCCTCTATTGTTAACCTAGCCTCCATCAAGCTAAGATTCACTTTTCTCCTAACTCCACTCACTTTAACCTCATCTCACCTTCACAAAAATTATTCCTCTCGTCGTCCTCTACACAGTGACGGTTGCAGTTTTCACTAACCTGTTCTTTGGATTTTGAGAAACAATTTCAAGTACCATTATGCCCCCAAAGCGTACAAGCAAGGAGAAGGAGGTAGCCACGTCTTCTCGACCAAAACAACGGGTTAGACGCTCTACAAATCCTCATGGCATCTTGTTCGACCAACCGGATCATCAAGAGAGGTATGTGATTCAAGCTAAACGTAAGCTTATTCCGACCCGATATATGTGTGATACTACCCTGGATGAGTTAGGTTTGAAAGAAGAGGTGCACCGCATGTTCCACAACATCGGTATGTTGGAATACATGCAATTCGAAGCACCGACATTCGCTCGGATCACCCTTGAATTCTTGAGTACGGTTGAGTTCAAGATGAGGAGAAGGTGGACAGGTTCGGAGATGGAATTTTATGGGCAAATTACTTTCCGCTTGTTTGATGAAGATCATGAATTATCGGTTGAGGAACTTGGGAGTATTCTGAGATTCCCGGTATCTGGACCCGGAACCCCTCCAGACACTTTTTCTATTGTTGATTTCTGACAAGCTATTACAGGTAAAACTGGATATAACCCTAGCTCGGCAAAAGCTTCTGGAATTCATAACCCGTGCTTCAGGTATGCACAAAAAGGGTTAGCATACACCTTGTTCGGACGGGGTGATAGTACCGGGGTTGCGGCTAAGAGAGAGTTATTTTTTATGTATTGCATGACACACAATGAGCGAATCAATGCAGCGGCTTTCGCCGCCAATCATCTGAAACAAGTTGGCCATGCAACTACTGGGGATATTTCTGTAGGTGGTATGATCACGCAGATTGCGGGCCACTTCGGGTATGATCAACTCTTGATGGAAGAGACTGCAGTAATGGGCAAGACTAAGATTGATATGCACACGCTAGTCAATCAACAAATGATTGCCATCAGGGCGACTCATTACGCTCTGATGATTCACAATATGGAAGTGCTCGCACTACCAGCACCTGGGTCCATTAGCATTGCCAATGCTGCTAACTGGTTGTACACAGTTTCAGCCCAAGCTGTAGGGGAAGATGCGCAGGTTGACCATGACCTTTCAGGTGAGGACATGGAAGAAGATGAGACCCACGGTATGCCACCCCCACATGATTCGAGCCTACATGGTGAAGGCTCCTCTTTTATGTCTCAGGACCAGTGGGGTTGGATCCAGACGGAGATGGGAACTCTCCGCACCGAGCAGACCAGACAAGGTGCGGAATTAGACAGGCAGAGTGTGGAACTGTTCCGGCAAGGGACAGTCATGGATGACATGCAGGCCATGATGCAACGTCTGATGTTGCATTTCCCGCACGATCCCCCGCCTCCTCCTCAACAGTGATCACTGTAAGTCCCATTCGTGTTTGAATTTAAACATTGAGGCCAATGTTTAGTTCAAGTGTGGGGGGGGGGGGGGGTTCTCCTTTCATGTTTTTTTTTCTTTCAATTTGTTTTGTTTTTATTATGTTATCATTATAGTAGTATGTCTGTATATTTTGTTTGTTTTCTGTTCTTTTGGACCTACTGTGTGTACAGAGTGATGAGAAATGGTCGGACGAGCCCGGGATCAATGGTAGTGGATGAATGACACCCCTCAAACTTAGGCTGATAAGGCACCCCGGAAGTTGATGCAACCTTGAGAAAAGAAGTCGGACACAATTTGGGGACACCGGACCAAGAAAGCGGTATGGAAAGACCGAGTCAGAAAAGAACCACATAACACGAGGAGACTTCAGAGCTTGCAAGCTAACCAACATGGTGAGATCACAAAAAGCCAAACACGAAATATCAACATGAGAGTTTAGCCAGGTATGACTTTATCACTCTGATTTTGCGTATGTCCTGTTGACACGTCACAGTATGACAACACACACTGAGGCGAGTTGTTTGTTTAGCCAGGGCCTTTCTAGCCATCCCTATATGTATGTTTCCCTTCGTAAACCCCGTTGAGCCTTAGCCATTTTATTCATCGTAAACCCCATGTTAACGTGTAAGCATTATTCATCATAAACCCCCTGTTAACTTTTAATCACTCATTTCCTTTTGTGTCATAACTCGGTATGATTGTGTGAATTGCAAGATGTGCAATGAAACTAAGTTTGGGGTGGAAATCTTGAAAGAGAAGGCAAGTGCATAATATGAGATCATACAAAAAGAAAAAAAGTATGTATTTTCTTTAAAAGAAAATAAAAAGAAAATAAAAAGAAAAGAAAAACAAAAGAGAAAAATGCACTTGCCGAGACCTAAGACTCTAACAGATATAAAATGCTCGGAAAAGTTGAGTAGAAAAAAGAGTCAAAAGAGTGAAATCTGCTGTGAGTAGAAAAATCACACAACATGACTACCGAGTTCAAAACCCTTTGTATCCAATTTTTTTGTTTATCCCACTGTACCCAAGCCCCGTTACAACCTAAAAAGACCTCAAAAAGTGTGTGGAATCTGCTGTGGTAGTGACATTAGAATGTATTCAAAGTTAAGAGTTTGGTATTGCATACTGTGCTGTGAGTGTACACACCTAACCCTGAGAGATATTGTGAGAGTGTGAAAAGCTTGCGGGGGAAGAGGTTTCTGATGTGGAAATGTGGTAAACTGCCTGAATCGGAGAGACCTGAAACTCGATTGAAAAGGAAGAACACAAATGGTGAAAGACTAGGTTGCATTGTGGAAAATGAAGTCGGGGGTGACCTTTGTTTGGACTCAATACATCACTTGAGGACAAGCAATGAGACAAGTTTGGGGTTGTGATCGGCCACCATTTCCATGGAATTCCCGCCATTAATCCGACATATTTTCATCACTTTGGTAAGATTTATGTTTGTTTTTAGTTGCTTTGGAGTCAATTATCATGTTTTGTTGATTTGGTATCGCATTGCATTCGATTACAAGTTTATGTCAAAAAGATCTCGTTTATGCTTCGTTTGGTAGTGTCATTGTTACAGGCCATTGCACAGGTTTAAAAGCAAGAATGGTGAAGTTATGGACACTCTGAAAGGCAAAAATATGAAGAAACAGTATGTCAACACGGGCACCCGTGTGCCACAACACTGCCCGTGTTGTTGGTCAGGCAGGGCAAGAGAGGAGAAGAAAAACAGAGATCGACACGGGCACCCGTGTTCCACCACACGGCCGTGTTGATTAAAACAGTGCATCAACACGGGCGCCCGTGTGTAGGAACACGACCCGTGTTGTTGCCTCTGTAGCTGATGCTGAAAATAATTAATTATGGTGATCAACACGGCCACCCGTGTGGTGACACACGGCCGTGTTGATTGGACGCAGCATGGAAAACCTAATTTTTTCTTTGTGAACCGGTTCTGCTCATTAAGGGTAGTTTGGACCTTTTGCTTGGAAGAAAGTGATCTGAAACTATAAGAAGGCCTGGAAGAGAAAGAGGAAGGCACCTTTTTACAGACGAACGAAAGCAGTGCATTGGAGAAGATAGCGAATACGACAGATTTGAAGACGGCGAGATTCAAGGGTATCAACCATTGAAGATCAAACTCTCCTAATTCTTTGTAATGTCTAATCTTTACTTTATGAGTTCTTTAAGTACTATGAGAGGCTGAACCCCCTGATGCTAGGGGGGTGGTCCTGATGTTATCGCATGCTATGAATTTGAACCAATGATTTCTTGATTATTATGTTACGTATTTCAATTCAATTGTGTGATGTTATTATGCTTTTGTATCGGACAAATACAAATTGATCTATGACTTCCAATAACAGGATTGTGATCGGTAGGGTTTTCACACAATTGGGTTTATGAATGCATCATCTAGGACTAGTAACTTTCGTAAATCACCGTAAACCTTGATATTTTGTATGATTAAAACCAATGATTAATTGAATGGACATTTGAGTAAGAATTGGTAGTTTAATAGTTTCTTCCTTAAGGACTTAAGTAAGAACATTCTGAGGTTAGGTGATTGAATGTTTCATATGTATTAAGGAAATCATGACCGAATTCATAACCGGTTAACTCAACCACTCACCCTAGCATCTTTTATCTTAATCAATTATTTTTACTATTTTTGTGTTTACTATTATAAATTCCAAACAACCAAACCATTATCTTTTTGTTTTGATAGAATCAAATTAAAGTAAGTATTTCCTACGCAATCCTTGAGATCGATACTTGGAAATAAAACTCCTTGTTACTACATCGGTGAAAATAGTACACTTGCTATTTTCCCGATCAGTAATCGATTACCATTTATTGGTAATCGATTATCGTCAGATGGCGGGAAATTGTTTTTAAGTAAAATTGAAAATGACATAACTTTTGTTCCGTAAATCCAAATGGTATGTCGGTTGAAGTGTTAGGGAGCTGACACGTAGAGCTACATGGTGATAGTGGTTTTGTGAAATAGTTTTGTTGTGTGACTGCATTATTATTGCGGGAATGTATGTTGTGAATTTGTGAAGTAATTGGCGAATGATGGATATGTGCATACATGATGATGATGTTGTGATAATTTTTGTGAATTGTGAATATGATATAATGATGTATGAGCATGATTGATGTTTCTAAATTTTGAGTATGTTGTTGTCGGATTATAGTTCGGGAGGGGAACTATTATCGTTGGGTCAATGCATGTTTTGTTTATTATCGGGAGGAAGTTTAAATATTATGTTGTTGTTGCATTGACGTGTTGCGGAATGCATTTATTATGTTGTTGTTATTGATGAAATATGCAAGTTGAAATTTGAGCAGGGTCGATTGGTGACTTGTCCCGAATCTGAGCAGGGTGGATTCAGGGTTAGAGCAGGGTGAACACGGTTCCTGAGTTAACCAATTGATGATGATATGGTACCATATTTATATGAGCCTGGTCGAAGTTATGAGTCTCATTTCATAATTTAATTGAATGAGTATGTGATTGTATTGTGAATGATGATGAATTGGGTGTGAGAATGATTGTTGTGCGATTATTGATGATTGTATATATAATTGAATTCTACCTTACAGCTTATGCCGTTAAATGATTGATGTGAATTCTCGCCCCTTTGCTATGATGGTGTCCACCATGGACATCTTGCAAATAATCAGGATTAGAAGTTGCTGTTGTGAGTGGAAGATAACTTTTGAAGTCATTTCCATTTAGTTTCATTATTTAATTAGTGGTTATGCTCTAATCATGTAACATAGGGGTCGGGACGCTTGTTTTCCTTGTTGAAATCGAATTAATGTTTTGAGGAGTTTTGATGATATTATTTTGAAGTTGAGAACAAACATGATTTTGTCGAGTATTTTAATTTGATTTTCCGCTGCTATTTGAATAAAGTGGAGATGTTTTGAAGTTGGTAACACTTTAATTAATGTCTAATGCTTGTTATATAAGTTTCAGGGTTAGGTTATTACAATAGTAGTATCAGAGCAGGTCGGTCCATTCGGCCAAGTTTTTATAATGATGTTTGTTCCCTGGAATGCGTCATGTTTGTGAAACATTATCGGTGCTCATTTATTTTCTAACCGCTTGTTGGTAGGAGCAGGACTGAAACAAGTGGGGGAGAAGCTTTTGATTCTCAAAGATGTTTCAGATGTGGTGAGTTGGCTCTTTGTTCCGCTGTTTGCAAGAGTGATGTTGTTTCAATAAGTCAGTGTCATTTCCAGAGTTAATGCAAGTGATGAGTTGTTTGAGTTCGCTAAGAAAGTGGACGAGGTCATGAAGAATGAGGCTGAAGTGTTTGTGATACTAGCTTCTATGAAGGCTGGAATAAAAATGGTGATTGATGAGTTATATGTGGTGTGTGATTTTTTGAAAGTGTTCCCATATGACATTAGCGATTTGCAGCTTATGCCATTAAACTATTGATGTGAATTCTCACCCCTTTGCTTTGATGGTGTCCACCATGGACATCTTGCAGATAATCAGGATTAGAAGTTGTTGTTGTGAGTGGAAGATAACTTTTGAATTTATTTCCATTTAGTTTCGTTGCTTAATTAGTGGTTATGCTCTAATCATGTAGAATCGGGGCTGGGACACTCGTTTTACTTGTTGAATTCGAATTAATGTTTTGAGGAGTTTTTATGATGTTATTTTGAAGTTGAGAACACACATGATTTTGTCGAGTATTTTAGTTTGATTTTCCGCTGCTATTTGAGTAAAGTTGAGATGTTTTGAAGTTGGTAACACTTTAATCAACGTATAATGCTGGTTATATAAGGCTTAGGTTATTACAATAGTGGTATCAGAGCAGGTCGGTCCATTCGGCCAGGTTTTTGTAATTTTATTTGTTCCCTGGAATGTGACAGGTTTGTGAAACATTGTTGGTGCTCGTTTATTTTCTAACCGCTTGTTGGTAGGAGCAGGATGAAAACAAGTGGAGGAGAAGCTTTTGATTCTCAAAGATGTTTCAAATATGGTGAGTTGGTTCGTCATGCCGCTGTTTGCAAGAGTGATGAGTTGTTTGTTTCCGCTAAGAAAGTGGACGAGTTCGTGAAGGATGAGGATGAAGTGTTTATGATACTAGCTTCTATGAAAGCTGGAATATAAATGGTGATTTATGAGTTATATGTGGTGTGTGATTTTTTAAAAGTGTTCCCATATGACATTAGCGATTTGTCGCTGAAGCGCGAGGTGAGTTTGATATAAACTTAGTACCTAGTACTAGTCCGGTGTCAATGGCTCCTTATAAGATGTCTACTTCAGAGTCGAGCGAAATAAAGAAACAACTGGAAGAGTTGCTTGAGAAGAAGTTTGTTTGACCGAGTGTTTCACCGTGGGGAGCGTCAGTGCAATTAGTTAAGAAGAAGGATGGTAGCATGAGGTGTATGTTGACTATCGATAGTTGATTAAGGTGACTATCAAGAACAAGTATCCACTTCCGAGAATCGATGATCTGATGGATCCTTTAGTTGGCGCTTGTGTTTTCAACTAGATTAATTTGTGATCGTGTTATCATCATATTCAAGTGAAACTAGAGGATATTCCGAAGACTGCATTCAGAACGAGATATGGTCAGTATGAGTATTTTGTGATGTCGTTTGGAGTATCTAACATGTATGGAGTGCTCATGGAGTACATGAATTGAATATTACATCCATACTTAGATCAGTTTGTGGTTGTGTTTATTGAGGACATCTTGATATATTCAAATTTAGATGAAGATCATGCAGAGCATCTAAGAATTATGTTACAAACCTTGAAAAGAAATAAGTTGTATACAAAGTTATCTAAGTGTGAGTTCTGACTAAAATAAGTGAGTTTCTTAGGTCATGTAATTTCTAGCGAGGGTCTTGATGTTGATCTGTCGAATGTTGATGTTGTGTTACAATAGAAAACTCTGAAGTTTTTTTATTGAAATCATAAGTTTTCTAGGTTTGGCTGGTTACTACAGAAGGTTTATTGAAGGCTTTTCAAAATTGGTGATGCCTTTGACTCAGTTTACTTGAAAGGGTCAAGTGTATGTGTGGGATGCTTTGTGTGAAGGGAGTTTTATAGAACTCAAGAAGAAGTTGATGTCTGCTCTAGTATTGATTTGGTGAATCCGAGTGAGTCTTTTGTGGTGTTTTCGATGATGGGTATGGGTGGTGTGCTGATGCAAAATAGACAGGTTATGGCTTATGCTTATAGGCAGTTGAAAGTTTGTGAGAGGAATTATCCTATGCATGATCTGGAATTAGCCATCGTTGTTTTTGTACTTAAGACTTAGAAGCATTATCTGTTTGGTTCCAAATTTGAAGTGTTCAGTGATCACAAGAGTTTAAAGTACTTATTTAGTCAGAAAGTGTTGAATATGAGATAGAAGAGGTGGCTCAAATTTCTGAAAGACTGTGATTTTGGTTTGAATTACCATCCTGGTAAAGGAAATGTCGTACCTAATGATTTAAGTAGGAAATAATTACATATGTCAGTGCTTATGGCTCGAGAGTTGGAGTTGATTGAACAATTATGAGATCTGAGTTTAGTATGTAAAAGGACTCATAATAGTATAAAATTGGGCATGTTGAAGCTGACCAGTAATATTATTGAAGAGATCAGAAAAGGTCAGAAGATCGACTTAAGATTGGTTGACCGACTAGTGTTGATTAATCAAGGTCAAGGTGGTGAATTCAAGATTGATGAGAATGGTGTGATAAGATTCATAGATAGAGTTTGTGTACCAAATGTTCCAAAACATAAGAAGAGTATTCTTGAGAAAGATCACAAGTGTGGCTTGAGTATTCATCCTGATGCTACTAAAATGTTTCAAGACTTGAGGAGGATGTTTTGGTAGCCGGGAATGAAGAAGGAACTACTGAGTTTGTGTATGCTTGTTTCACTTGCTAGAAGTCAAAGGTGGAACATGAAAAGTCGTAGTGTTTAACTCATACACATGCTAACTCAATCACAATTAGTCATGAACAAGACATACAAACATGTTAACGCATAATACATATAAGTATTAACACTCAGGTCACACCTTAAGGACATACAAGTGAAGACAAACAAGTTTTTAAGAGGTGCTATTGATTAAACCATAACTTCAATCAATTTCTTGACAATTATGCCTTACAAATTTTCTCGGTCCCACGGGTAGTAATCGATTGATCAATCAATTGCACCTATATACTATTTAAAAAATAACACAATTACAATGGTGGAAATCGATTTATGTCATGGTGCAATTGATTGCAACTGCAATTCATTTTCAAAATTTTAAGTTCTAACTTTTCCAGCATCTAACACACAATCAAACCATTCCTAACATCATCTAACATGTTAATAGTATTAAATCACACCAAAAGCAGAACATGCAAGGTATCAACCTATGATCATATCAAATTTCATCATGCATTCACAAAATACACATGTATTGTCTATTTTTAGAAAGGGTTCAAGTATCCGACATGAACTCTAATGTGAATTAAAGCTAGAGACTAACTAGAAACCCCACCTTAGGGTTGAAACTTGATATTGAAGATCATAAGATGATGGTCACTAGACGGTTAAGCTAATATCTTGCTTGATTCACTTCCAATAAGCCAAGATCTTGCACATGCAATGGATATTTATGATGAAACTTCAAGAATTTCTCCCTCCTTCTTAAAGAAATTTTGCTTTCAATCTCTCTCATTTTCTACCACTTAAGAAATTAAGATCCTAGTGAGAGAATAGCAAGAGATAAATAAGGGGAAACTTATCAAAATGGACTTATATAGTGGCCTTGGGAAATGTAATTTTTCCCATGATTTTAAGCCATTTTTACTAATGAATGTCATTCCCTTCATTAAATATGATTAGGACTTAGATTTAGGATTCTAATCTTTCCATTAGACATTAACCTACCAATTAATGAGTCATGGTGCATTAGATAAATGTGGGATATTACACTTTTTTTGTGTTATATTAATGTTGCCCGAATCCCCTTTTAGAGTATGTTTCAGAAGTTAGCCGATACTCACTTCATTCTCATTTTTGTTAATCATGTGTGCATGTAGGATTAGACATGTCAATGGGAGTATTTATGGTTATCATGCATTCATATTCAAGCAATATCGACAGTATTGTGTTGTTGCAAATCTGTTCCGCAAAATGTCAATGGATATTATAAATAACAAGATAATTATATTTGATTTAACAAAGAAGAACCAAACAAACTATTTGTATTTGTTCTAAATTTTGATTTAGTTTTATTTTGCATATTTCAATAGAATAAAGGACCTGCAAATATGTGTAAAACGGAAATCTGAATCCATTTTTTTATAGAAAAATTTGAAATTTAAGGCGGGTATAACTGCCATAATAATATATTTTTTTAAAAATACTAAAATTATGGCAGTTTGTGTGGCAGTTAATATAAAACCATCACTTTTTACGCCGCGAGAGCCAAAATTATAGCATGTTTATAAAATGAAATTCTTTTAAATTATGGCAGTTAAGTTGCAATAATAACACGGTTTAAGCCACCAGAGCTCCTCATTTGTTTTGTAGTGTATGTATAAATAGTAAAGTATATGATTTCCTCCAATTTTTACTTAAAGTTAATTCACACCTTTGGAGTGTACAACAAATGTGATTTGTCAATATATAAAAATTTATCCTATTTTCTATATAAGATTCATGGTTCACAAAAAGTGTATTATTCAAATGATCATATTTTAAATCAAACAAATCTTTAACCTCCATGTGTTTTTGATCTCAAACTTTTTTATTAGAGAAATCAACAATTATAGGATCTCCATGAGTTCATATGATATTTACGCCATAAAAAATATAATAAATTAATTTTGAAATAATTTCATGAATATACTTTGACATAATGATACCGAGTTAATCACGATTCCAACTGTCTTTCACCTCATTTTATGCCTTAATATAGGAGATCACAAAAGTTCCTCCTAACCAAACTCAAGTTATATTGTCTGAACGGTTTTCATTGTTAGTGAATTCAGAGAGAGAGAGAGAGAGAGAGAGAGAGAGAGGAGAGAGAGAGAGAGAGAGAGAGAGAGAGAGAGAGAGAGAGAGAGAGAGAGAGAGAGAGAGAGAGAGAGAGAGAGAGAGAGAGAGAGAGAGAGAGAGAGAGAGAGAGAGAGAGAGGAGAGAGAGAGAGAGAGAGAGAGAGAGGAGAGAGAGAGAGAGAGAAGAGAGAGAGAGAGAGAGAGAGAGAGAGAGAGAGAGAGAGAGAGAGAGAGAGAGAGAGAGAGAGAGAGAGAGAGAAGAAGAGGGAGAGAGAGAGAGAGAGAGGAGAGGGAGAGAGAGAGAGAGAGAGGAGAGAGAGAGAGAGAGAGAGAGAGAGAGAGAGAGAGAGAGAGAGAGAGAGAGATAGAGAGAGAGAGAGAGAGAGAGAGAGAGAGAGAGAGAGAGAGAGAGAGAGAGAGAGAGAGAGGAGAGAGAGAGAGAGAGAGAGAGAGAGAGAGAGAGAAGAGAGAGAGAGAGAGAGAGAGAGAGAGAGAGAGAGAGAGAGAGAGAGAGAGAGAGAGAGAGAGAGAGAGAGAGAGAGAGAGAGAGAGAGAGAGAGAGCTAAACAAATATTTATCACAACTTATATAATGTCACCCTCAAAATATTGAGAGCTTAAGATCCAATTAGAGAAATTTATAACCAAGAGGTTCTTAAGGCCTAACATCTCTCTTTGTGGTGCTCCAACCTTCCTAGTTAATAAGACAGATGAAAGCAAGAGGCTATGCATAAACTATATTAAGTTGAACAATGACACTATTAAGAAGTTTCTTAGAATATAAAAAATCTTCGACAAACCACATTTTTCTTCGAGATTGAACTAAGATTGGGATATCATCAAATCCAAATAATGTCATATGAAATACTTAAAACAACACTTAGAACATTGTATAACCATTAATATTTTTTAGTATGACTTTTGGTGAGCCTTTACACCAACCACGTTCCTGAATTACATGAATAGAATCTTCTAACCTTAGTTAGATAAATTTGTAGTAGTATTCATCGATGATATTCTTAACTATTCTTGAAATCATATGGAGTATGAAGCTAAACTTATGATATTGTTATTGGTCTTGAGAGATAATAAATTGTTTGTCAAACTAAGTGAATAAGATATTTAGATGATAGAAGTAAGTTTCTTGGGTCATATGATCTCAAAGGGGGATGAGGTACAAATGAACCTAACCAATAATGTAGATGCGTGGAACTAGGAACAACTTACAACCATATAGAAAGTTATCTTGTATAGTCTTACCCTTAGCTCAATTAACTTGTGAGAACCATTATTTTGCATCGACTCACCAACATGAAAAGAGCTTTCAAGAACTAAATATCTTTTTGACTAAGGCGCCCTACTTAGTTATTCTAGAGTCTACCATGGGCTTTGAATTGTACTTTGATTTCTATTTGAAAGGTTTGAGGTGTATATTGGTGCAAAGTAAAAAAGGTTATCCTGACCGCATGAAAATAACTACTTTACCCATGACTTAGACCTAATAGCAACAATATTATCTTGGAATATCTTGAGACACCATATTTTTAGTGTAATGTTCTTCTATTTTTAGCAATCATAAGATATTCCAATACATGTTTTTTCATATGGTGTTGAACATGGGGCAAAGAAGATGGATACAAGCTTTCAGTGACTATAACTTTAATTTCAAACGTCCCCTAGAAAAGGACAATGTAGTGTCGTATCCTTTGAGTAAGAAATACTTCCTTATATATATATATATATATATATATATATATATATATATATATATATATATATATATATATATATATATATATATATATTTCATGATGATACATGACATGAGGCTACTAGAAATATATCCATATATCTTACAATTATTTCTAGAAGGATTTAAAATTCTTCCTCGATGTTAGAAGGTGAAACCTTTAATTTTAACAGAGACATTTTTTGTTTTTGTGGTTTCTAACACTACTACGAAAAATACTTATAGTCACGGTTGTGAAAGACCTATAATAACAGTTGAACAATCATTGTTAGGTAGGGTGTGATTATATGTGAGTTATTTACAACTACAGTCCAATGTCCGTGGTAGAAAGCTGGAAAGTGCACTACCTATAACCACAATTGTTTTAAACAACCGCAATGAAAAATTTAAAGGTCTTGGGTTCGATACACATCAACACCTTTTTTGTTGTTTAAATAGCCTTTCACTATGGTTTTATCTTTCAGTTGTGATGATATGTTCTTTTGAGTTTATTATAACATATGTGGGATGCTTATTTCATCAACATCTCACTAAATATATAACCTTTCAATTTGATATAGAAATTAATAATTTGACAAATTAAGTTATATTAGAATAATAAGTTACAACGATCAATGTTTTACTAGTTTCTTTCCTTTCATTCTATGTATCACGCTCTCTTTTTTATGTGTTAGAATTAAGTTAAATGGTTGTAGTGAAAGCTGTAATATACAAGGTATATCATTAAAAATAGACAACCTACAACATATAAATCATCATCAACAACATCAATTTTTATCAACAAAAACATATAAATTTTATCAATAACAACATATATCTACGAAAACTAAATCATCAACAACATCCAACTTTTATCAACAACACACCTTAAACAAAATACAACATATAACAATAAAAACTAAATCAAAAACAACATACAACTTTTACCAACAATAATATACCTTAAACAATATACAACATATATCAACAAAAATTAAATCATCAACAACATACAACTTTTATCAACAACACACAACTTGTATCAACAACAACATAGTTTAAATAACATACAACATATAATAACAAAAAGGAAATCAACAACAAAATAAAAAATGGAAGAGGCTTGTGCATGTACCTTAACTGTGAAGATAAAGGAAGAAAAATGAGTTTTGTGTAACATCTTTCCTTTATCCATAAACGAGATATGGAAAGTTTGAAAAAAAATGAAGAATACAATCAGTCTTAGAACATATATGATAACTACTTTCCCATGTATATTGTCTTTTGATATGTTAAACACAAATGAACCATTTCAAAAATAGAGATCCAAGTAGAGTTAACCCGAAAAACACAAAAAATCATGTGAAACCGAAATGGAAAAAAGCGTATGAAGGAATGATATATCTTGAAAGTTCTTCAAAAGTATGAATATTAGTACCTATACAAAGAAAAATGGAAGAAAACATATGAGTAACCTGGTTACATTTTAGAAGAATGATAAAAAAAAAGTAATGTTGAACTTGATTAACTTTTAGTATGAACAAGAAGAAGGACGGGTTTTGTGGAAGAAGAAGAGAGACGAGTTCGGTGGATGTGGAAGAGAAAGATGTTAGGATTTTGTGTTTTGAGCGAGAGGGCTATTCTATGTAGATAGCTTGATAATTTTGCTTTAATATATTTATAAGAGTATATGGACAAATTTTTTTGTAACAAAAAAAAATTGTTGGTGTTAGGATTCCAAACATGTAACCTTTCAACTTATTATAAACCGTGATGAAATATCTTTTAAATAATAATAATAAATTCAAACGCATTAATATGAATTATTACCACGGTTGCTTAAACAGCCGTAATAATATGGTGTTACCAAAGATATATTTTGTACTTGTGTAACACTCATCTTATATGATATTATAGGTTACATATTATATTTACCTACGTTTTTAAAAAAATTAACCATTAATATTTCTAAAAATTTTAAAGCTTGAAATAGAAATTACTTAAACAATACTACATATTAAAAAAAGTATATAATAATAAATATTGAATTTCTTAACACACATAAATATAAAAAAAAAATAGATCCATTATCATCAACAACCTAATCACCTTTTCATAAATGATTATGATTCTTATATTGTTATTGATAGGTGTTTTATATTTACTATAAGTTATAACTTATTTTGTAAAATAGAAAAATAATTATTATTTTTATAAAAGTGATAATTAGATCCAATCTAATTAAATATACCTTTTTCTAAAGAGATTATTGAGAAAAGGAGAGTATATTATAAGTTCCGTAATGCATTGCATTTTGAAAAGAAACATTACATATAAGTATTTAGAAACTAGATACGAAATGATACAAATAATATTGATTATATATATATATTTTTAAAATATGATATTAAATTATGAAATGTTTGACACAAAATTAGTACAAAATGTTATGGAATTTTAAATAATTTTCACACATTTACCCGCTTTATATTTCAAAATAATTTTGACTCTTTTGTTGCGCATTATCATCAATAATATCACTTGAGAAATATAATAATTATACCATTTTTAATAATAAAAAAAAACAAGTAGTGATAGTTATATTACTATTGGCCATTGTTTTGATATTAAATATTAAATTATTTGAATAAAATTTTTAGGAAAATTTTTAAAGCAAGAATTTTATCTTAAATTTTTTTTCTTTTATAAATTAAATAGTTATTTTAAAGGTTTAATATTTACTATTTGTTGTGTTGGTTTTTTACATAAGTAAAAAAATTATAGGAAAAAGTACGGTAAAAATACACCAACCATATACAAAAAAATCAACAATTTAACTAGTACCATTCTAAAAAGTATATTGAACTCTTAATAATTTTTGTTGTATGATATAAGCATATTTATTGCCAGTTTTTGAATTATCAAAGTATAGTATATCCATTACGTGTTGAATAAGCTAAAATATATTTAAAAAAAACAAAAAGTAAAAAAGTGCCACTGTTTTACATTGAATTTTCTACCTATAAACCATGTAAAATTTGATTTGGAATGAATCTCTCAATACCAAAAGTAATAAAAAAATGATTTCTTTTAAATAACCAATTTTTTTTAATTATATATTAAAATAATTACGTTTTCAATTTATTTATGAAACTAACTATGTTTCAAGAGGAGGCGTCAACCTTTATGATGCATGCATTATATTTTTATACACAGACGCCACAAAAATTGGCGCATGCTGCAAATGTATGAACATGTGCCACTGCAATTGACACATGCATGTAAAAAGAATAAATGAGTAGCCACATGCATGTAAAAAAAATAAAGGAGTAGCCACATGCATATGCAGTGGCGCATGCTATTATGCATGCGTGCGCCATGATGAATGTCGTCTATGTATAACTAATCAAATCATGCGCTATAAGGGTTTGCGCATCCTTTTGTCGTCCAACTGAAACATGGTAAATAAATTGAAAACGTAACTATTTTAGTATATAATTTAAAAAATATGGTTATCTTATAAAAAAATTATGAAAAGGTAGAACGTTTGAAAAAAAAACTAGGTTCCAACTTTTATAGACAAATTCAAATTCAAGTGAAAAATTAGTAACTCGAAATTTGGCTATAAATCAGCCTCTTTACACTCAATTATAATGTATCATTTCTTAGTTTGAAGTTCCAAACACATTTGTCACTTTCTTTTCTCTTTTCGCTGTTTGAATTTCTACCATGTCAAGGTCGTGGTCGCTAAAAGATTGGGATGAAAAAGATGAGCTATCAGAGCAATTTTCAAGTGACTTTTTCAAAGCGCCGTGGTGGACTTTTCAAGAAAGTCAATGAGCTTAGTACACTTTGTGGTGCAGATGTTGTTCTTGTTTTATTCTCAGCTGGTGAGAAGTTGTTTTCCTTTGGTCAAACACATGTTGATACTGTCCTAGATCGTTATCTATCACGGGTACCATTCCAAATTAATGACACCATGCAATTCCTTGAAGCTCACAGTAGCGCCAACGCGCGTGAGCTCAATAATCAATTGATTAAAATTAACAATACAATGGACATTTAAAAGAAGTGTGGTGATGAGTTGAGCCATTTGCAAAAGGTGACAGAGACTCAGTTTTAGTGGGCTTGTCTCATCAACGGAATGAATAGAGTTCAAATTGAAGTATTCAAAAAGACTTTAGAGGAACTTAAAAAACTTGTTGCATAACATTCTGATATGCTTGTAATTTAGGGTGCATCTTTCCAAACTATCCCATTTTATGTTGGAAATGGTTCAAATATTTCAACAACAATTTTTTCAAAACTCTCTTGTCCAAACTCATTTATTTGGTGTTAATAATATGGGTGGAATTGGCGGGTATGTATCCTCCGGATTCTTTTAATCTGATGGCTTAGATCCGGACTTAAGATGCTCTTATGAATAATTATATTTTATGTTGTTTTAATTAATTTCAATTAGAGCATAAGCTTAACTAGTTTCATTTATGGGACTTGAATAGAACTCAATCTCAATTTATTTGATTTTAAGTTTCATGTTTTGTTATGTATTGTTCATACAAAGGCATCTTATTTATTTATAAAAATTGGATTTATCTTTTAAAGTCCAGTGAATCTATTTTATTCCTTTATCATTTTTTAACCATCCATTGGGAATTAAAGAATTACAATCTAGTGTAAAAGAAGTGGGTGGCAGAGTAACGATGAAGATTTGTTAAAAGTTATTACATAATTTATATTGAATTTTAATATTAAGATGATGCAAGAAAGAAACTATTTATTGTAAAAGGCTTTACGTATGCAAATATCATTGTAATTTTGCAATGACATGAGTAGTTTATTCTGTTATTGTGCGATATTCATTTAATAATTAAGACTACCAATCTTCTAAAAATTAATAATTTAACTCAAGCCGTAAAAAAAGATTCAAGACATAAACATGTACCATTCAATAGTTTGGATGATAAAAGATTACATTGAATTAGCATTTTGTATTTTTTTTTAGTATTTATATGTATAACTATTTGTCTTGCACAAAGAATATAATAGAATGTTGTGAAGAGTAAAAAAAACTTGAAAAAAAAATTAAATATGAGAAAAGTTAATGTAAAAAAATTAACAGAAATTATTGAAAAAATTATCAAATTTAAAATAAATAAGATTTTTCTTGGTTGGAAGACTCAAGCGAGGGAAAAAGTGGCTCAATTATTAAACATAATGGCGTATTGTTTTTTTTTTAAATCTAAATATATAGTATTTTTCTTTTGTTGAAAGCTCAATCCAAGGAGAAAAGTAGCGTATTTTTGACTTCTTCAAAATAGAGCTAAATTTGTTATAACAAATATGATCAAGTCGAAGCAAAATTTATCATTTTCTCGAAACACCATCTTACATTAACAAACGAAACATCATTTTTTCACTAATCCACGCTCAAAGTAAAAGTTTTAAAGCTTTTGTTATTGAAATCAGGGGTTTAATTTTCTTGTTGTTCTTGAAACTGAATGTTTAATGTTGTTGTGAGATTGAAGGCTGGATGTTGTTGTGAGATTGAAGATTTTAATGTTATTGTTATTGTTATTATTGTGTTAAATTATCAAAGTCTTGACACCTCTCTTAAAAGTGTGAAAATTATGTGAATAAACACATGTTGAACATTGTGTATGTTGGCATTGTTGATTCATTGGAGTAAGTAATATAATTTGTTATTATTTCTAAGTGTTTTTTACATGTCGTTCAACTGACAAATGTTTAAGGACTAGACACCATTCATAGAAGAAGGGATATCATCACGGATGATGAACTGCGGTAACATAGGGTGTGATAGTAAGTATGTTACTTTCAATCACGGGCGTGTGACCGTGGTTATACACTAGGTAGCGCGCCATATTTCACCACGATCATCTTAATCAACCGTCTAGAAACTTTTAAAGGTAATGGGATCCATTCCCAACCATACCATGGTATATAATATTTGTCACTCCACTTTTCACCACGGTTGACTATTGAAATTTTGGTGAAATACATTTTTTAAATAGTTTTTTTAATATTCCATATATGCCCCATTATTGGTGTTACTTGTATTGTATACCAAATTTTGTACCATACCAGAATATGAACCAACAAATGCACATTTTGTTTTAACCAAAATAGGGCTTATGTGACTTTATATATATATATATATATATATATATATATATATATATATATATATATATATATATATATATATATATATATATATATATATATATATATATATATATATATATATATATATATATATAAAGCACCAAATACAAATTCAATATAGTACCAAAATGTGAAATAAACCAAACTATCATTTACATCGAACCCAAAAATATTGCAAATATATATTACAAAATCAGTATGATAAGTATGGTCTATAAATCAAATTAAAGCAAGATGCCTAATGTGTATGAACGACTTTAAAGTTTTCTTGTGAGAATGGTGTAGTATCATTAAGCATCTACGTAAAAAATTGAAGGAAATGTAAGATCAATTGATTTGAAATAGTAACAAAATTTATGCATGCGGTATAAATTATTAATAGATAATAGTAAATTTCTATAGTTGCTTCTAAGAATCAACAATGTTGGCAGAGACAATGTTTAACATGTATCTCATGAGATTCAAACAACAATCATATCTTTCTAGTTATTTTCTCGTCTATAAATTTAAACATTACATAAATATATAACACACATCTAATTATAGATATATGATTGTCACAAGTAACCCACTTGCAGAAAGCGTATAAAATTCGGGCATATTATTTATAACTTTGTTCAAAATATTGTGTTGTTGCACAACTCTATATATTGAAAACAATGTAAACATATTACATGCTAAGCTAATTACAAATTCAAAGAACAACATTTTGTTGGTTCAAGTGGTTTGACTAAGGAACATATCATCATAATTACCATATTATGCGAAAGAGAGATGATGATCAATTGTCAATGACCATTGAAATGAACACAAGCATAATTAATATTTGAAAAAACATTAAAACGGACTATAATAGAGAAACCATAATTTCAACATTAATCATGAATCAATAAATGGTGCTAAGTTACATTCTTTATTCCCCTCTCTTAAGCGTAATGATATGTATGATTCAATAACTTTTGAAGAATTATTTGTAGATCAAATATTAAATGGGTCCAAGAATCAATAAATGGTTAAACAAAAAGAATGTATGTACATAAATGGTTAAAAAAAATTAAAATATAAGGTAGTCTAATATTAAAATTACTAATGTGCACAAATTGAAAATTAACATTTATTAGAAATTATACTTACGTGCACTACAACTCTAATATCCCTATGTCCAGCCACTAATTTCGGGGAAAAAAATCCTTTAAATCGTTAGTATCTAAATAGAAAATCTATATCTCTCGATCTTGCTCTAATTGAAGAGGAATTAATTCTTTAAACCCATAATGAAACATACCAATTTTCTTAAAGAATCGTCATACAGAACCTTCGTGTCATTTTGGATATGTATATGAGTGGATAAACAATTTACTTTTGTGCTTGCACCACCTAAAAGAACTCCTTCAGGAATTTCATTATCTTCATTTGTGTCTGGTTGGACGGTTACACCCATCGGTGCCGATTTCTGCATCATATGAGCAACAACAACACACAATGCATAAACATTATTTATCATACAACAACACAAAACTGATTCAACACACAAAACACCATTTCCACATACCGCATAAAGCTCTTCAAACTATTGTGGGCACATTTCTAACTCTTGTGCTATTTCATCTTACATCCTATTATCGTACATCTCCTCAAACTATTTCTTTTGGGTTTCGCGATCTTGTGCTAATTTATCTTCCAACTTTTTTTTTGACTTCTTGGTAGGTTATACCTCTCTCTCTCTCTCTCTCTCTCTCTCTCTCTCTCTCTCTCTCTCTCTCTCTCTCTCTCTCTCTCTCTCTCTCTCTCTCTCTCTCTCTCTCTCTCTCTCTCTATATATATATATATATATATATATATATATATATATATTTAATTTCGTAGAAACTGAATGTTAAGTTGTTTTACCACTTTCATAGAATTGTATGTCATTATATTTTTGATTTGGTAGCGATTTCTTGATAAACTTTAGGGTTTGTTAGAATCGGCACTTTAAATTTATCTCATTATTGATTTCAACTGAAATGTGATTATATAATTATAATATGTATTGATTTTGTATACTTACACATCTTATGTAAATTAATATAAGTTCAAAATAATACATTGGTTACTTCCTTTTGGTTAAATCTTCAATTTCGATCTATGTTATAATGTGTACGATTTAATTGTTTTGTGTATTTACCATTCGATACATGACATGAAGATACTAGAAATACCTCCATATATCTTGCACCTATTTTTAAAAGGATTAAAATTTTTATTATGTTAGAAAGTCAAACTTTTAATTTTAACAGAGATATTTTTTTCAAACACCCCCTTCTATCTATTATAGGTTACATATTGCATCTTACCATCCATTACATTTTAAAAAATTATTCATTTATACTTTTTTTTTTAATTTTGGTATTGAAATTATTCAAACAATACTACATATTATAAAAAGTATATAACAACAAACATTGAATTTCTTAACACAAAGTAAACATTTAAAAATGAAGGCATTTTTAAATTAAATTTTACTCTTCTACCGTCCATTTTCATCAACAACCTAACCACCTCTTCATAATTGATTACGATACTTATAGTAAAATAAAAAAATAAAAATATTTTTTAGATTTAATTACAGTTTTGATCCTTCAGTTTTGATTGCATATTTTAAATTGAAACAATTTTAATCTCTCTCATATTTTTGCACTTAAAATTAATGATATGTTCATTTTTAAATGAAAAATTTCTTATGAAACATGACAAATCATCGAATATAAATTTATTATGGAACTTTATAAATAAAAATATAAGTAAAAAAAAGGAATTTCTCATCTATTTTCAATAAAAAACATGAGAGGGGACTAAAACTTTTTAAATTTAAAATAGTGAGACTAATTTTTCGTGAAATAAATAAAATTGAAGGAATATTATAATTTTACCTATTTTTTTATAAATGTGACAATTAGATTCTTTGAATTTTGAAAAGAAAACACCTTTTTCCATGTAAGCATTCAGAAACTAGGTGGGAAAGGACACAAATAGTATTTATTATACATTTTAAAAAAATTATGACATTAAATTGAGAAATGTTTAACACAAAATAAATACAAAAAAAAATTATATTTTAAAATAATTTTACATTTTTTTATTATGATATTTTAAAATAGTTTTCACTCATTTACTGCATATTATAATCAATAATATCACGTGATCAACATAATAATTTTACCATTTCAATGAAAGAAAAAAATAAGTCGTGATACTTATATTACCGTTGGACATTGTTTTGATAATAAAAATTAAATGATTTGAATATACTTTTTAGAAAATTCTTAAAAGTGATTATTTTTGGAAAAAAATTATTTTATAATCTAAAATAATTATTTTAAAGTTTTAGTATTTTATATTTATTGTATTGGTTTTTTTTACATAAGTATAACATTATAGGAAAAGGTACAACAAAAGTACTCCAACGATATTCAAAAATTAAAATTAACCGCGAGAATAATTTAACTAGTACCATTCTAAATAATATATTGAACTCTTGTTTATTTTTGTTGTTGTATAATGACAGTAACATAAATATATTTATCGCAAATACATGTATTATCAAAGTACAATAGATGTTAAATAAGCTAAGATATATAAAAATGGTAAAAAAAAGTGTCATTTTTTATATTGAATTTCCTATAATATAAATAATGTAAAAGTAGATTTGATGTGATTCTCTCAATACAATATATATTTTAATTTAACAAAAAAGTAGAATGTTTGAAAAACAACGCGATTCCAATTTTTTTTAGACAAATCCAAATTCGATAGAAAATTTATTCAGCCAAAAGTTGGACTTTTTCACATTCAAATATAATATGTCAATTTTTAATTTGAAGTTTCAAAAACATTCATCACTTTCTTTTTCTTCTCTCATATTGATTTTTTGACAATGTCAACTGAAAGGAAAAGTCTTGGTCATCAAAAAATTGAGATGAAAAACATGAGCAAAGAGAGCAATTTGCAAGTGACTTTCTCGAAGCGTCGTAGTAGGCTCTTCAAGAAAGTCAGTGAGTCTTGCACACTTTGTGGTACATATGTTGCTCTCGTTGTATTCTCACCTGGTGAGAAGATGTTTCCCTTTGGTCACTCACATGTTGATACAGTGATAGATCGTTATCTACCACGTGTTCCACCCCAAAACAATGACACCATGCAATTCATTGAGGCTCACCTTATCGCCAACATCCGTGAGCTCAATACCAGCTAACTCAAATCAGCAATACTTGGACCTTGAGAAGAAGCGTGGTGAAGAGCTGAGTCATTTGCGCAAGGTAATTGAAGCTCAATTTTGGTGTGCTCATCCCATTGATGAGATGAATATGTCTCAATTGAAATTATTCAAAAAGGCTTTGGAGGATCTTAGGAAACTTATTCCTCAAGATTCTAATAGGCTTGTAATTCAAGATCCACCTACTCAAACTATTCCATTTTTTGTTTGAAATTGTTCCAACTCTAACATGCCTCTCTATCATTAAGGAAATCTCCAGCAAGCTCAACTGTTTCAACCATAATTTTTTAAGAACCTTATGTTGCAATCTCATTTGTTCGGTGTAACGCCCTGTATAATATATATCTAGAATAATATCAGACAAGTGTGAACTTTTGATACTGACACAACATAAATGGCTAACGACATTATTACATACACATGTCCAAACTAAAATATGAAACTATGACACATGTTATACAATAACGCCTATATAGAATCTAAGAGCTATGTCTAATACTTTCATTGCACACAATCCACAACGGGAGATCACAATGACGAAAGTCTTTGAAATATCATCTGACGACTTCTTCTTTCCTTTAACCTGCAATTAAGTACATGAAAAACAACAACAATAATGGGATAAGATATTAATCTTAGTGAGTTCTCTTATCCTACATGTCCACTCGACTCTATAGGGTTTTCTAATCGATTCTTAACTTAAGACGTTCAAAGAGAATACATATTTAAGCAATTAGAGGATTTTTGCATTTTATGGAAACATGTACACTTGAATTCACCAACTCAAATAAGTCACTATTCAGAAACCATACCAAGGCATCTTTCCTAGGCCAACCCTACATCTAGGATTCTCGACATGGGTCACGGATCCTTGTATCGTGCTTTAACTTTCTGGTAGATTTTGGATTCTCCAAGGGACTCGTACCAAATTCAAGAAACATCGCGCCCTATGGGACTCAATACCCATTTCGAGCCTTATTACTCGTACGGGACTCTAACCCACTTTAAGGTCCACCCTGTGGATTTAGGATTCCACATGGGACTTTAACCCATTTTGAGAATCGTCCTTCATATGGGACTCAAACGTATTTCGAGCTTTTCCTCGTATGGGACTCTAACCCACTTTGAGGTCCACACCAATAATAAAACTCTAACTCATATGGTTAATGCGAAGCAATAGTGCATATATCCCAATTCTTACTTTTCACAAGCATCACAATTTGGAACGGACACGACAATGAGGTTGTTTCCAAATACATGACTAGTCTATTAAATACAATGTGATTGCACTCATCAATCACTAGATGATCATATTCACCAAGTCTCATAACATCAACTCATATTTTATACAAAGCATATTAGTTTGTGACTAAGCTACATTTCTAGTGGCTATTCGTCCATGATACACACCGAGGTACCTTTGTGTCCAAGCATTGCCACCTAAGTCATTGCCATAACCTAAGTTATATTTCTAATTCATTCACCTAGTTAAGCTCTTAAGTTTTTCCACTCATCATCATAGGATTTTAGTCATATTATTACACAATCAACACAAATAACAATTTATAATATAATTCATAGCATACACGAATCACACATGATAGCATAACATGTTGCAACAATCATAGTCAAAGCTATTACATAATATGTCTCAATCTATCTTATTCCACTTTCACGTCACGTAGAAAACGTATGTTTGATCATCCTATGATGAGGTTAACCAGACTCAAAGGGAAATGTATAGTAGAATAACTCATAGAGACTTCTCTCTATATATTAGTTCTCTACACTAGCTTCCTAACGCATCTGTTCGCACATCATTATTAGTCACAAAACTCATTAACCAATCCTTTTAACCTAATCGAGATTCTAGGTTTAAACACACCCAAACTCATGTAATTTGATTGATTAATGTTAATTTAATGCATACACATCATGTTAGAAGTTATAGTTCATCCAAGGTGGTTTAGAAACATGAAACAAGTGGTTTTAGAAAAAACAAGGACGGACCAATCAATTGTTGTGTGAGCAAATCAATTGATGTGAACTTCTGTTAAGTATTTTCATCATTTTTGCTAGGACCAATCGATTGGGGTCTGCAACTAACTGATTGGTGTAGTGAAAAATCAACCTTTTTGTTGGTTCTATGTGTTGGCAGCAATTTTGGTAAAACAAAGAGTGTTCACAAGATGTTATGTGTGATGTCTTAACATGAGATATCCTATGTATCTGCTGGAGTTTAAATGAAAGACATGATCATGCAGGATTGTTTCAAGATGTCATACACAAGGTCATGGCATCTGATATGGTTGTACCTGTTGGAAGTTATAAATGGAATTATGCAGGAATTGTTCCAGGATGTCAGACCCGATGTCATGATATCCTGTACACAGAACATTCAGTATGAATGTCTGGTGTTTTGTGATTGCACAATTAATGGAAATCTATGTATGATTGAAGATCTGATTTGCAGGCGCATTCAATCATTGATTACAACCTGATTTACTTATTTTCCAAAGAGATCTAACCAGCTGTCATGAGAAGATTTGATTGGAAAATAGATTTAGGGTTTTCAAGATTTCCAAGCCCAACTGAAAGCTTATATAAAAAGGGACTTGGAAAACCTGATTGAACACACAACCAATACTGAGCGAAATATAGAGAGAGAGCTAGGGTTTGTGTCTGTTTAGTCGTGAGACTTGTAAGCCATTCAAGTCATCTTTTGATGATTGAATTGGACTGATTTGTGGTTGTAATTTGTCACTCTAAAGTTGTTAAGCAAGAGTGTGTGTCTACTTGATCAAAGCTGTGAAGCAAGATCAAGTGTGTGCCTACTTGATCAAAGCTGTGAAGCAAGATCAAGTGTGTGTCTACTTGATCAAAGTTGTGAAGCAAGATCAAGTGTGTGTCTTCTTGATTGAAACTGTGAAGTAAAATCAAGAGTGTGTTATTGAAAAGTGTTTTCTTTTCCCAAGGGATTGTTGTTTAAGATCACAGGTGTGATTGTAGGGAAGTGAGTGGGTTCTCATATCTAAGAGTGCTTAGGTAGAAATTGCACGGGTAGAGATTAGGTGAGAAAGACTGTAACTTGTTGAAGTGTACGAAGAGTCTTTGAACTAATTCTATTTTAGTGAATTTCCTTCCTGGCTTGGTAGCCCCCAGACGTAGGTGAGTTGCACCGAACTGGGTTAACAATTGTTTGTGTCATTTGCTTTACAATTCTGTATCTTTATCCTGTGTGTGTTAACAGATATTAGTGTCATGACATTACCTTCGACATCTTATATCTGATACTAGAATTTCAATTGTACATTTTAGGCACTTGACGTTCTCCATTAGCCTCTTTTTAAAATCCCTACGTTTTAGGCATATGGCATTCTCCATATACCTAATGGCGTTCTCCATATCAGGAAAATAGAAGGTTTTCCGGTTTTTTGTTTCCCTCCTGCGCGAATTCCAAAAACTCCTCATTCAAAGCTCTTAACTTCCTACTCTAACCACCATTTATTCCTATTCCTCAACCCCTAACCATCCAACTTCCTTCCAATCCATATTACAATCCTTTTTCTCATCTCAAATCCATATTTCCTCATTCTTCCCTCTTCACAATATCCATACCCCTTTCTTTCCAACTTTCTCTTTCTCATTCATTCATCATACCTCCTAGAATAGTAAGGCCAAGAAGAGAGATTGATTACATGGGTATCACTTCCGCAGAGGGTATCGTAGGCGAAAATCAAAGGAGCAATTATCACAAGCTCTTCAAGAGGAATGTCTTAGCAACAAGGTATCCTGATAACGCTACTCTTCATGATTTAGGATTAATCGAGACTGTTAATTGGATGCTTAGTAACCTAGATATGTCTTACTCCTGTTCATTAACTAGTGCTATATACAATAGACTTACCTATGAGTTTCTATGTTCTTTTAGATATTCCACCCCCGTAGGAGTTTCACGCACCACATGCACTGTTTATTTTAGAATGTTCAATAAAGACTACACCTTTAGCCAAGGCCATATGGCCAATATATTTTCATTCCCTCATGGAGATGAATATGCTTGCCAAGCCCCTCTAGAGAGAGAATGGGAAGCCAATGCTCTTGACTTTTGGCGGTTACTAACAGGAAAAACCACCTCTGACTGGGAAGGTCTTAAAGCCACTGCTATTCAGAACCCAACCATTAGGTACTTGCACCGCATTCTGGCCAAAACTATCTTTGGCCGGGAAAACAATGGGAACCTAAATTCTAGGGATCTTTTTCTCATTTTCTGTGCATTATCTGCGACAAAAGTTAATCCAACATCTTTCTTATTAGTCCACCTTCAGTCTATTAGTGTTAGGATAGGAGGTCCTATTTGTGTTGGAGGGCTGATTACATCCATAACCCTTGTTTTAGACTTGAGCACATAGTTGGATACACTTGAGCCATTAGAGACTCCTTTTGCAGACCTTGATAACTATCGTAGCATGCACCTTATTAAGAATAAACCTGACGACAAGTATTATCTGATGATTAGTAACAGAGAGGTGAGGGGAGTTAATTTACCTTGCGCCGCATGCATTAACATGCGATTGAGAGCTAACTGGGTTCTTGATGCTAATGCCCCTGACCCTGATGATACTATCAGGTCTGATTACAGGGAGCAAGATGCTCCCCAAACTGGAACCCATGCATATTCCACACATGCTTTTCTTGACTTTTTTGCAGGTACCTCATCTGGATATCAACCCCACGAGGAGTATGACTACACCTCAATGAGGACAGCTTTTGATGACATCCTAAGTGAGCTTAGACATCAGAATGATGTCGATGAATACCGTGATATGCTACTTAGGAGTATTCAGAGGTAGAAGGAGGAAATGAGGGTCACCATTGATCAGATCAGAGAGACTCAACTTGACTTTGTCGAGAGGACAAAGCTTAACATGGGTGACCTCACTGAGCGGATGAACAGAGTGCGAATGAAAGTATCATACATGCAGGAGTATATGCAGCATGTACCTCACCCTGTGTACGGTAGAGGCGATATTGGACGTCTCAGAGGCCGCGACCGACATCACTGAGCCACCTACCAGGTTTTATCTACTCCTTTTTCCGCCTTGGACTGAAACATTGGGGACAATGTTTGGTTCAAGTGTGGGGGAGGAGCTTTCCCACTTTATTTTACTTTATTTTATATTTTTACTATTTTACTAGTTAGTTTCTTTTGGTCTAAGTTGTTTTGTGTTTGATCGAGTCATACATGTGTTGTTAAGTCATATTACATGATATTCTTTTCTCTTGTTGGAAAATTTCCTTATATTTGACCCCCAATAAAAAAAATTGTTCTGATTCAATGGCATGACACCTCGAGAGTATAGGTTGTTTCCCATTCTTAGGCTTTGTTAAATAGACTTGCGAAAGTTTCAATGATATTGGTACCGTCCTAACACTCCGAACTTCCTAAGCAGGCGTGTCATACGGTGAACTGGACTTTTGTGTTTTTTGCTTTAGAAAGCAAATGTCGCGGTTAGCAAGAGTCGCCACCGACTTTTCTTTTATCCAATAAGGAAAGGTGGAAAAGAACAGGAAAGACCTTAATTAGATTTTGGGTTCGGGAGGTACATTATACAAAGGGAAGGTGTTAGCACCCTTTGTATCCATGGTTATCCATGGGCTCTTAATTGCTTGATCACTTATGTTATTTTCCTTGTCTGAAAAAGTGTTTGTGAATTGCTTAGAAAATGTTTTGAAAAGAGAGTTTAACTTTGTAATGATTCTTATACGAATGTATACAAAGTATTTATCTCGTTTAATTTTGAAAGCTGTTTAGAAAAATATAACTTGACAATGATTCTAGTACGAATGTATACCAAGTGGTGATTTTCTAGTAGATGTTTTGCAAAGTGTGAGGTGTGAAAAGTATTTTGAGTCGTGATTCAGCATTTAAGAGTTATACCTACCCAAGGTCTTTATGGGTATTTCCTATCCTTATGAGGGTAAAACTGTCCTTACTATTGAGAAGTAAGTAGTTTTATCCTTTGGATGTAAAAGGGTCATCGTAGGGTCATCGATTGGTCATTGAAGGCAACATTTGTAAGGATACCTTAGCATTCGAAGGGACGATCATCATTTAACCGTAGGCTACAACGAAGGGTCATCGAGGGACAAAATCATATATTCGAAGGCAACATCCGAGGGACTATGATTTATTTTATAGGGACATGATGATTTAATCGAAGGGTCTTTGCTAAGGGTATCCCCACATTCGCGGGACATGACCGTAATACCGCAAGGCAACAAAGAGAGGTCCAAGCTCACATATTCAAAGGCAATATTTTACAATCAATTAGGTAGTTGTAATCAATTAGGTAATTAAGTCCATATTATAATCAATTGAGTCTCCACATTAAAATCGATTAAGTAAATAGGATGAATATCCACATTGAAATCAATTAAGTAAATAGGATGAATCTCCACAAGGGTATCCCACAAATAAAGTGGAATACCTAGCAAGCTACTTGTTCCTGGGAACATGTGAACCTTTACAACATTCAGCACACAGGTTAGGATACCAAATCAGGGTGCAATCGAAGATTACACCGCAAAAGAAACACAGCAGTATGAATGTCAGACAAAATCACGCATGGTTAGCATAGAACAGATCAGATAAGCATAGAACAGAACACCCAAAATATTAGCGACTGTCACGTTCGCCTCTGCCTCGCCTAGCGAAGGCCTAGCGAATACTCGCTACATGCTCGCTTAGCGATGTGCTAGCGAGCGGCTGCGGGTTTTGAATTTCAGAACAGCACGACCTCAACCTGCTGCACACCTTATGGCATCCAATACATAAATTACATGGTTCAGCATTCACAATATTCAGGCACACTTAAATTCACATGCAAAACCTCAAATATGTTTATGAGTTCAATTATAATATCACATGCAAATTAAGAACATAAAGCGGTAATAGTAGTGCAAACCTGTTTGCAATTGAATTGCAACCTTGAATTGGGAAATCTGATTGAGTTGGGCGGAGGTGACCTTGATGCGGATGAGTTTCCTTCAGGGTTTCCTTTAGGGTTGCTCTGAATTCTCTGGGTTAGCCTCCAGGGTTTGCTGCGCCTTCTCTCTATCTCCCGTCTTTTTCATTTTTCCTCCCTTTTCCTGAATGAAGCTCTGCTATTTATAATGCTCTTTTTGTGACCTAATGGGTTCAGAATGAAGCCCAGAATTTTCTGATATCCGCAAGCTTCGCTAGGCGAAGGTTTTGCTCACCTAGCGAGCAAGCCAGTTTGGGCCATTTTCTGGATTTGGCCATCTGTGTGCTGGGCCTTTGTTCTTTTGAGATCAATGCCTTGAAAAATAAGTTGGGGTGCCTTAAAAATGCCTTGTAATACTAACGGGCAAATTTTGGGGTATGACAGCTGCCCCTGTTCAATATTCTTGAACCGAGAGTTTTAGAATGGTATGTACGCCATTCGTGGTCTGGAGGTGGAAGATTATTGAACATTAGAATGCCCCAAAAATTTGCACTTGTTAATCAGAAGTTATTCCTGATGGAGATGGGCTTAAAGATGCCATCCAGGAAGTTTGATGATGGAAGATCAGAATGGATCACACGCTGCTGGGGATGAAGGATCAGAATGGGTCGTATGCTAGATCGTATCTGAGTAGCAAAATGAGTTATCCATTAGGCGGGTGACTTCGCTGGGAATGAAAGATCAGAATGGATCGTACGCTAGATCGTCTCTGAGTTGCAGACTGAGCCGTACGTCAGGCTATATCTGACGAAGGTAGAATCAGAATGGATCGTACGCTAGATCGTATCTGAGTTGAAGATCCAAATGGGTCGTACGTTAGACCGTGTTGGAGTTGCAGAATGAACCGTACGCTAGGCTATATCTGAAGAAGAAAGTAGTCGTACACTAGACTACACCCCGGAATGTACCGTACGCTAGGCAGTATCTGAGGATTTGAAAGTCCAAATGGGTCGTACGTTAGACCGTATTGGAGTTGCAGAATGAGCCGTACGTTAGGCTGTATCTGAAGAAGAAAGTAGTCGTACGCTAGACTACACCCCGGAATGTACCGTACGCTAGGCAGTATCTGAGGATTTGAAAGTCCAAATGGGTCGTACGTTAGACCGTATTGGAGTTGGTTAGGCTGTATCTGATAATATTTGTTGTTGTATTTGCAATGAATATCCAGGGTGGGCTTAGAGATGCCACCATTGGGAGGATATCAGAGAGTTTGTCACATGGATTATATCCGAGAGCTGTATTCGAATCTTGAATGTAATCGATGAAGATATCCGTCTGAATGGATCTTTACTTTGACTGTATCAGGAGGATAATTAACCTGAAAAATAAATTTAGCTTCATGCCATGTCATGATGCATGAGATGCTTTATGCTTCTGAAAATAAATGCGAACAATGTATGCATGTATATGATGTGGAATGATGCATGAATGAATTATGTGTCTGAAATGTTTTGCCAGGGGAAAATAAATCCCCATATTCTGGTTGGAGATATTTGTATTGATGACCCTTTCTTAGCTGAGGATACTTGATTTCTGCCTGATGGTGGAAATATCCAACAGAGCCTGGCTGGGGATAGAAGAGATGACCAGTCTGTCTGGTGATGCCGACCTCTTCTGGGAAATAGCTGGTTTTTGTTGGGGAATAGAATTAGCAATCAGACTTGTTAGAAAGCATGGTTAGACCTTCTCCTCGACCCTAAAGTCTTTTCGTAATTGCTATTGCTATTTTATGCATGTATTTTTGGTAAACATCGATCATATTCAAATGCATATATTAATTTAAATTAAATCAATGGACGTTTATGCAGACAAAACAGAGAAAGTAAAACAAAAGCATCTTTTTGGAAATAAAATTGTATTGATTTCGAAAGAGGGCCTATAAACAGGCAATTTGAGTACAAGGAGTCAGAAATCCTAGTAAGAGGAAATTGTCAGGAAAACAAAGAGAAAGCTATGCAGAAAAAGTCCTATTGATTTTAATTCCACTACTGTCATTATGTTTTCAAGCATCTCATCACCTACTGTCGGATAGAAGTGATTGGCTTGTTCAGTCCCTTGAACTTGGGTGAAACTGACAGAGAACGGGACATAGTCATACGCTTTAATCCCTAATTTTTGCCCGGACCGCCTTTTCAGGTTTTCAGTCCACCAGGATACCCTTTTTTGCCCAAGCCGCCTTTTCAGGTTTTCGACTTGCCGGGTGTACATCTTTATATGTTTATCCCTAATTTTTGCCCGAACCTTTTTGGTTCGCCGGGATGCTCTTACTTTTGCCTAGATACATCGACCTAGCGGGTCTCTTTTATGCGTAGTATTTTTTAACTATGTCCGCGTTCACAGGATGCGGGAAATCTTCGTCATCCATTGTAGCAAGCATCATGGCTCCACCGGAGAATACCTTCTTAACCACAAATGGCCCTTCGTATGTGGGAGTCCATTTGCCTCTGGGATCACCTTGTGGTAGAACGATACGCTTGATCACCAAGTCGCCAAGTTGGTACACCTGTCTCTTGACCTTTTTGTTAAATGTCTGGGTCATGCGCTTCTGATATATCTGCCCATGACAAACAACCACAAGTCTCTTTTCATCAATCAAATTTATCTGATCGAGTCGAGTCTGAATCCATTCAAACTCGTCTAAACCTGCCTCTTTCATGATTCTTAGAGAGGGAATCTGAACTTCCACAGGTAAGACGGCTTCCATTCCGTAGACTAAAGAGAACGGAGTTGCCCCTGTCGAAGTGCGTACTGAAGTGCGATAACCATGGAGAGCAAACGACAACATCTCATGCCAGTCTTTGTATGTTATTGTCATCTTTTGTATGATCTTCTTGATATTCTTATTAGCAGCCTCCACGGCGCCGTTCATCTTTGGCCGGTACGGGGAAGAGTTATGGTGTTTGTTGAAATGTATATTTCGTGTCGGGTTTTTGTTATCGTATCCACAGGGATTGTAAGATATCACCGCCGTTCGATGGTTGTATTAATCTTAGCTCAATGTAACAATAGGGTTTTGGTTTTAATCAAGTTATCTTGCATAAAAAGTAATAAATTGCGGTAAAAGTTATGGTTTGATTAAATGAGAAATATTGTCAAAGTTAGGTTTCAATGATCACTTTGCATGTATTTGCTCGGTCAACAATCTTATAAACTCCTTTAGATGATAAATCATTTCACAAAGTCCTCTCAATATGTTTCTCTCGAACACATATTGTGAGTTTTGCCATTTTGATCCATTGTTTCTCTCGAACACAATCTATCAAAATGACAACTTTTTGGTTCAACCTTATGGTGAACAAAGTCATTCGTTACTATCTCTAGCTAACAAACAAGTTTGGATGAAAACCTAGGTCAAGAGTCGGTAAACATCTCTCGATCATAAACCAACACAAAGAGTTTTAAATAGAAACAAAGTTTTCATCATATATTTACCGTTAGAGTTTACATATGAGGATCCTTACATTTACACACAAAGCTAGTAATCACCTACATCTAACCTTGACAAATGGATGACTTAGCTACTCATTTTCATGGTAGCTTGGTCGGCAAGTAAGGAAAGAAGGTTGATCAACATCCAAGTCGGATAATCGAAGTTGGATGGGAATCCACCTTCTTTTTGTAGAAGATGGTTCTAAGATGAAGAGAAATGAAAACTAGGGCATAAAAGCTCCCAAAACAATGCTGCAAAAATATCTAGAAGAAAGTACAAAAGTGGAAAAATGAGGTAAAACTAAGGTATGGTGCTCAAAAGTGGCACCTGCTACTTATAGACCTCTGCTGGGCTGTCATGTTCGCTAGGCGAGCAGAATGGCTCGCCTAGCGAGGGTCTAATATGGGCACACAAGGCCCCTGCGCCCAGAGAAAACAGGGCCTGCTGAACTGTCATGTTCGCCTAGCGAACATACCTTCGCCTAGCGAAGGACACGCTTCAATCTTCGCCCCAACGAGGTTGAGAGGTTTTGCTACTGGAATGCTCGCTGGGGACTCGCTAGAGCTTCGCCTAGCGAGTGAGTGCTGGCTGCGTTTTTCACCAAAACAGAATGAACTCGCTACCACCTTCGCCTTCAGCTCGCCTAGCGAATTAATTTGACAATTTACTGGAGCTGTTCGCCTGGAACTCGCCTAGCGAACCAATGCTTCGCCACAGCCTCGCCTAGCGAGCAGGCTGATGAAATGCTTGTATTGGTTCCTTTGCCAATTTTCTTGTGTCTTCATTTTCAATTAGTTCATGTCTTTCCTGCACAATAACACACAAATCAAAGGCACCAAGCTTGTTTATCAATGTAATGCATTCCATGTAAAACAAATGTGGTTTTGACAGTTTTAGCAAGGAAAAAGAGTGAAAGATGCCCACATATGATAGCTCTAATAAGCACTTTTGGGCATCTAACAACTCTCCCCAACTAGATTCTTGCTTGTCCTCAAGCAAAGTATGCCTCTTGAAGGACAAAAGGATTTGCTTTAAGAAACTGGTTTCTCCGAAGTTGGATAAACGGCTCAAACACAAGCGAAATCAGCAAATACAAGTTCCCAACGGTTCGAATAAAATAATACATAAGAACTAAAACTTAAATAGCAATGCAAAATATTTATCTATCTACAACAATACTATTCTGAATGAATCATCCTATCTCTCCTCTTCGAATAAGGAATGAAGATTTTGCGCGTTTGCAACCGCGGGACTAATCTCACTCTCTAACAAATAATGAAGAAATCAAATAGATTCATACAATGTCTAACAATTAAAAATGGTACTGTGGAAGCATAAAGATCACTAAGGGCTTTTCGGTTGAAGCTTGGTTAGGTTAACAAACAAGGGTCATTTCTAAGGCCATTGAAACGAAAGTGCCGATGCAAAAGAGACATTCACAGTATTATTCACACTACTCGACTTTGTTTCATTTGTTTCTTATTTGAAACCTTCACAACACATATTCCACAACTCAATTTTTATTTTTCACTATTTTTCTTCCAAGCAAGCATTCATTTTCATTTTTTTCTATTTTTGTTCTTTTCTTTCACATCAAATATACAAAACAGATGTTTCTTTTCTATATTTTCTATACATATATTTTTCTATGCTTGCTCGGTTTTTCTTTTCTTTTTCAAGAGTTGTGGTACTTACCAATTCTTTTTCGTTCTCCCCAACTTATTTCTTCCACACCCTAAGTGAATGCTCTTAACTTTTTACGGCAAAAGAACAATAATCAAGATTTTTCGGGTTGTAAAAAAAAGATTTTTGAGATCTCGCTTTATTTCAAGCCGAGACTCAACTATTTAGGCTCAAAGGGGTTAACAAATACTCTCTCTGCTCACAGGTAAGTTGTTTTTGGATGTAGTTGTGCTCGAAAGAAAACAAGTGCCTTGATCATTTCTAATTGCTTCCACAATTTCACAATAATAAAAGACAAAGAATGAATCACATGAATCAACAAAACTTATTAGAATCCAGCATTTAAGTGTACAATGGAGGTTTCCTCACAATTTGTGGTTTTAAGTTCTAGATGAAACATTCATTCAATTATGTTGCAAAAAGACAATATTCAATTTACCAAAAAGAGTAAAGTTCCTACTGCATTCTAAAATTCTAGCCGAAGGTAACCATGTACCTTAGCTTCATTCACTTGTTTATTCTTATCATTGCCATCCAAGCTCGGATGCACCTTCATTGGGTACTTCTTGAGGAGCAACCAATCTAGAAGGGTTTGCCACTCAATCAACCAAAAATTTATTAAACACACAACATTAAAAACATAACTAAATAACATTAACTGAAAATATAAATTTGTTCATGGGGGACAAAACACCCCAATAGTACAACACCATGGTCAAAATACAAAATCTGAAGATACAAATAGAAATAACATAAAAACTGAAAAAATACAAAAACTTAACCCACTAAGGGCTCAGGACTCCTCCTCGCTACCGGCCTCAGAACCGGTAGCCTCATCATCAACATCATCATCATCATCATCATCAGCGCCCACCCCCTCACCATAGACTGGCCTGTCCACAGGCCAATTAGCGTTAAGCATAAACTGCTCACGCGCCAACAATGCTCGAGCACCGGAGGGGTCATTACCTTGCAGTTCCAACCTCTGCATACTGTTGTGCATATCAATCATAGCTCTCTGGGATGCCGCCATCCACTCAAAACTGTAGTCACACACCGCTCGGAGGTAGGGATCAAGTCCGGGAGTAGAAGCACTAGGACCATCAGAAGCCCGAGTACTTCCTGAGGCTGCACTGCCACCGGTAGTCTTAGGTCTACAATATTTAGCCACGTACCGATCATCGATAGGTGCCGGGATCCTAACCTGCCCACGAGACGGAAGTCTCACCCTTGCCTGAACGCATAAACTCATGATCAAACACGGGAAAGCTAGGGGACAATTAACACGAGCCCCCGACTTAAGCCCGCTCTCGACCACGGTCTTCAGCTCATTTGCGATGATCCTCGCCACATCGATCTCGACATTGGTGAGGATGGAATTGACCAAATGTGCCACTGGGATCGGCACAGTAGAGGTGTGTGATTTAGGCTGGATGTTGGTCAATACCAAGAGCAGTATTAGCTGAGCCATGGGAGTCATGTCCTCCCGGTGATACCTCACTGGAACCCCAGATGGGTTCGGCTCAACAGACTTCCCAGGTAAAAGCAGGGCGGTAGTAATGGCAGGAACATCTCGGTGAAGCCTTAGGTCGGTGTGGTATTGGTCTCTCTGGTCAGCTCCCAGCTGGAGCGGTTCCCCTAGGATTCGGTTGATAGCATCCCGGTCAAATGGAATTGGACGCCCGGCCACTTTAGAAACCCACGTAAAGGGCTCGTCGTCGTCAGGCAGTGCGTTAGCATAAAACTCCCGCACTGTCGCAATGTCGTAATGCTCTAAGGGACTAATCAACCTATCCCACTTCTTTGTGTCTATCAACCCGGCGAAAGTTCTGTAAGTGCCCTGTGGGTTGATCAGAAAGCGCTTCTCAGGAAGTATCTTCCGCTTCTCCAGAGCGATGTATCTGGCGGCCTGCTTCGGGCCGACAAACTTGTCTTGGTCAAACTGGATAGGAACTGTCCGAGATGTAGTTGCTCCCTTTCTTTTCTTACCCGCTCCAGATCTTGACTCCATCTGCAAAATATACAAAGAAACAACACACACCAACAAACAGATTAGCCATCAAAGCATAATTCAAAAGACTGCCTTGCTCGCTGCTGCTTCGCCTAGCGAAGTGGCAGCGAACGCTCGCCCCAGATTCGCCTAGCGAGTGCTAGCGAACCTTACGGGTTTTGGGGTTTTCTGCATTTTCAAAGATTTTTCCCCAACACCCATACTCTAATGGTTCCCACATCAGAACCTAATGATTTCTCATGGCAATTAATCGTTCTATGCTATTGGGGATTGCCTAATTGCATGCAAAACCTAAAGTAAAACTAAATCCCCAATTTGAAAACCTAAATCTCCAAAAATTGCAAACTCCAAAATACCACATGCAACCTCAATGTTCCCATACCACACTCATCCTATATGCCATTCACATTTGGAAATTAAGAGTTCAAACAAAAAGAAAAATGTAGTAGGGCAAACCTTAGTTACACGGATTTGGAAATGTGAAGTGAGAAGAGTTTGCAATTGACCGAAAAGAGCAAGTGTTGGTGATAAAGATGCAAATGAGAGAGTTTGAGAAGCCTAGCACAAATTCCTCAGCAGAGCCGTTCAGAATTTTTTTTGAAGGTTTGGGGCAAAATGGCCCTGCTGAGATTTAAATAGTAAACAATACTGCAGCGCTCGCTGCTGTCTCGCCTAGCGAGCAGCTAGCGAGCGTGCTCGCTACTGCGTCGCCTAGCGAGCTGCTAGCGAGCGTGACAGCAAGTGCATTGGCAAATGCAGCACTTGCAAGTCATCCAGCATGGGTTTAGCACAGTGTACTCAATACAACATAAAACATAAAACAGTAAATACTTACAATGTTGGGGTGCCTCCCAACTAGCGCTTGTTTAACGTCGGCTAAGCTCGATGGTGCGATGCTCACAGAGGAGCATCGAGCGGCTGAGCACAACCCTCGCGATCCACATGACCGCCGAGATACACTTTCAATCGTTGGCCATTCACGGTCCAACTATCTTTCTTGTCCATGTCTTCAATGACAATGGCCCCGTACTCTTTTACTTCTTTCACCCGAAATGGCCCGGACCATTTTGATTTCAACTTCCCGGGAAACAACTTCAACCGGGAGTTGAACAATAGGACCAATTGTCCGGGCACAAATTCTTTGTTACGGATCTTCTTGTCGTGATACTTCTTTGCTTTTTCCTTGTACAACCAACTTGAGTGGTATGCGGCATTGCGCATCTCCTCCAACTCAAGTAGTTGTACTTTCCTTTTTTCACCGGCCGACTCATTTTCAAAATTTAAAAACTTTAGGGCCCACAAGGCCTTGTGCTCCAATTCAACCGGCAAATGGCAAGTTTTACCAAATACCAATTGAAAGGGAGTTAGGCCAATTGGAGCTTTAAAGGCCGTACGGTAGGCCCATAATGCTTCGTCCAATTTTTGGGACCACTCTTTTTTAGAATTAGACACGGTTTTTTCTAGGATTCTCTTAATCTCTCGATTAGAGACCTCCGCTTGCCCGTTAGCCTGAGGGTGGTACGGAGTTGTCACCCTATGCGATACACCATAATGTTTTAGAATTGTTTCCAAAGGTGCATTGCAAAAGTGTGACCCTCCGTCACTTATCAACACTCGGGGGGTTCCAAAACGGGAAAATATGTTTTTCTTTAAAAAATTTATCACCGTTTTGGCATCCGCCCGAGGTGAGGCAATCGCCTCAACCCACTTAGAGACATAATCGACAGCAACAAGCATGTACTCATTCCCATAAGAGGGTGGGAAAGGTCCTACGAAATCTATGCCCCAACAATCAAACACTTCCACTTCTTGGATATTTTGGAGAGGCATCTCATCTCTCTTACCTATCCCACCGCTTCTTTGGCAGCTGTCACAACTTTGCGCATGGATATGTGCGTCTTTGAAAATAGTTGGCCAATAAAATCCCGATTGAAGAATTTTAGTGGCCGTTCTAACCCCATTATAATGTCCGCCATAAGGCGAGTTGTGACAATGCCAAAGGATGCTCTGGGCTTCATCACCAGTTACGCATCTCCTTAACAGGTTATCGCTACCCAACTTAAACAAGTATGGGTCATCCCAAACATAATACTTCGCATCCGAAAGGAACTTCCTCTTTTGGTTCGAAGTTAGGTCGGCAGGCACAAAACCACTAGCCTTGTGGTTTGCAAAGTCTGCAAACCACGGCCTAACTTGAACCTTAAACAATTTTTCATTAGGAAATTCTTCCCGGATTTCTTTTTCAGACGCGGTAACCTCCACGTTCACTAATCGGGATAAATGATCCGCTACCAAGTTTTCCGACCCCTTCTTGTCTTTGATTTCCACATCGAATTCTTGTAACAAGAGGATCCAACGGATGAGCCTTTGCTTCGAATCCGGTTTGGTTAGCAGATATTTAATCGCCGCGTGATCGGTATACACAACGACTTTAGACCCTATAAGATAAGACCTAAACTTTTCTAGCGCATACACTATTGCGAGTAGTTCTTTTTCCGTTGTGGCATAATTTATTTGAGCCTCGTTAAGAACCTTACTCGCATAATGTATCGCATGAAAAGTTTTGTCTTTTCTTTGGCCAAGTACCGCTCCAACAGCATAGTCACTCGCGTCACACATTAGTTCAAAATTTTCATTCCAATCGGGAGCGACTATTATTGGAGCGGTAACCAATTTTTCTTTTAAAACCTCAAAAGCTTGCAAACAATCGTCGGTGAAGAGAAATACCTGGTCCTTGGCGAGCAAATTGCTCAAAGGCTTAGCCACCTTTGAGAAGTCCTTGATGAAGCGCCGGTAGAACCCCGCGTGCCCCAAAAAGCTACGGATGCCCTTCACATTCACCGGAGGGGGTAATTTTTCAATTACTTCAACCTTAGCTCTATCCACTTCAAGCCCCCTTCTAGAGACTTTGTGGCCTAGCACGATCCCCTCGGTCACCATGAAGTGACACTTTTCCCAATTCAGCACCAAATTGGTCTTCACACACCTTTCCAACACCGTCTTCAAATTTGCCAAGCATAGACTAAACGTCCCACCAAATACCGAGAAGTCATCCATGAAGACTTCCATTGTTTTCTCTATCAGATCGGCAAAAATGGCTTGGACACATCGTTGGAAGGTCGCCGGTGCATTGCACAGCCCAAAGGGCATTTTTCTGTATGCGAACACTCCAAACGGACACGTGAAAGCCGTCTTCTCATGATCAACCGGTCAACCGCAATTTGGTTATACCCGGAGTAGCCGTCCAAAAAACAATAGTATTGTTGGCCCGATAGTCTTTCGAGCATTTGATCCATAAATGGGAGTGGAAAATGGTCCTTTCGAGTCGCGGTATTCAACCGTCTATAATCTATACACATTCTCCACCCCGTGGCAACTTTAGTCGGGATCAATTCGTCTTTGTCATTTCGAATTACGGTCATTCCACCCTTCTTCGGAACCACGTGCACGGGACTAACCCACGGACTATCCGAGATCGGGTAAATCATTCCCGCATCCAATAGCTTCACCACTTCCTTTCTTACAACCTCCTTCATCGTAGGATTTAAGCGGCGTTGTGGTTGAGCCACCGGCTTAAAATCTTCCTCCATCAAAATCTTGTGCATACAATAGGATGGACTAATTCCTTTTAGATCGGAAAGAGTCCAACCCATAGCTTCTTGATTGGTTTTTAGCACAATGATTAGACGGGCTTCTTCTTCTTTTGTCAAAAGGTTGCTTATGATGACCGGCTTTGCCTCGGTCTCATCTAGAAACACATATTTCAAAGTCGAAGGTAACTCTTTTAATTCAATTGGCGCTTTCTCGTCAATGACCTCCTTCTTCAAGTTTTCTTCCTCTACTTCCCACGGTTGTAGGTCTTCCAAACTATCAAGTTCCTTTAAGCATTCCTCAAGAGCTAGCTCCTCTTCAACAGTGAAAACCTCCAATGAGTCGTCAAGAGCTAACTCCATAGGAGATATCTCATGAATATGCTTTGAAACCTCCATAATAGCGTCTTCGATCACATCGATGCGAAAGCTATCATTTCTATCCTTGGAATGCTTCATCGCCTCGAATAGATCAAATGTGACTTCCTCATTTTGAACTCGCACCTTCATTAAACCGTCATCAACATCTATCATCATTCTTGCGGTCTTCATGAATGGTCGGCCCAAGATGAGCGGAGCATCATCATCTTCCTCCATATCAATTACAATAAAATCCACCGGGAAAAAGAATTTGTCGACCTTCACCAAAACATCTTGGGCTACGCCATGAGGATGGGTCGTCGACTTATCCGCCAATTGCAACGTCATTCGGATGGACTTAATCTCGATGTTGCCAAGCCTCTTGATAATTGACAAAGGTATAAGATTAATGCTCGACCCCAAGTCAATAAGTCCCTTTCCGACATACACGTCACCAATTTTAACCGGCAATGTAACTCTTCCCGGATCAACCTCTTTCTTAGGAAGCGTCCTTTGAATTATGGCACTACAGCTCGCATCAAGGACGATGGTCTCCGGTTCCGTATACCTCCGCTTTTTGGTTAGTATGTCCTTCATGAATTTGGCATACTTTGGCATTTGTTCCAAGGCTTCAGCAAACGGAATGTTGATTTGCAACTGTTTAAAAATATCCATGAACCGGGCGTAATGCCGTTCATTCTCCCTTTTGGAAGGAGCATGAGGATAAGGAAGGTTTTGGATAGGAGTAGCGCTCACTACCTCCTTTCCCTTTGCAATTCTAGCACTCTTCCATCTAGGCTTCTTCACTACCTCCCTTATTACCTCATCACTTTTATTTTCCTCAATCTCCACACCTTTTTCTTTTTCAACTTCACCATTATTTCTATTCTTTTCGACTTCTTCCTCATCACTCCACACTCCTATTTCACCATCAACATTTTCCTCCACTATTTCCTCCTCAATTTCTTTCTCTTTCTCTCTTTGTTCACTCTCAACTCTTTTATCATTCTCACTACCCAACTCCCTCCCACTTCTCGTCATAATCGCCTTACAATGCTCCTTAGGATTTGTTTGCGTATTAGCCGAAAAAGAAGGACCGGTTTGTTGTTCAGCGAGTTGCTTGGCAAGTTGCCCAACCTGAGTCTCGAGATTTTTTATGGCCGCGTCATTACTGTTGTGATTGGCCATTGACATTTGCATGAATTGCGTCAATGTCTCTTCCAATTTAGAATTGACGACCGGCGGTTGTTGAGATTGATACGGATTTTGGGGAGGGTTTTGACGGCTAGAAGAACCACCTCCATAACCTTGGTTATGATAATAGTTGCTTCTAGGTTGGAACCCTTGGTTCCCTTGGAATTGTTGTTGTTGTTGTTGAGGGTGCAGTTGATAAGGTTGTTGTTGTCTCGGTTGATAGTCCCGTTGATTGGCCATGTAGTTTACTTCGTCAAAACCGGGAGGTGGACAAAATCCGGTGTCATGTTCACCTTTACAAAGTTCACAACAAGCTATTTGTTTAGCTTTTGACGGTTCTCTTAACTCTTTGATTTGTTGCGTTAAGAGTTCCACTTGTTGTGAGATGAGCTTGTTTTGGGAAAGGATGGCATCATTCGTCCCTAACTCAAGCACTCCCGCCTTCTTCAAAGAATTTCCATGACTTTGACTCTGAAGATCATTTAGAGCCATTCGATTGATAATGTTTGTGGCTTCTTCGGCACTTTTTGACATCAACGAGCCACCCGAGGTGGCATCCAACAACGTCTTGCAGTTTGGTTGAAGTCCATTTCTGAAGATATGGATTTGAGTCAATTCATCAAATCCATGCCCTTTACATTTCCTAAGCATGGACTTGAATCTCTCCCACGCTTCATTTAAAGATTCACTGGTTCCTTGAGAAAACACCGAGATGGCCGTCTTTGATTCCATGAATCGGTTATGGGAGAAAAATCTTTCAATGAATTTCTCTTCTAACACGTTCCAGTCTGTCATTACGGCTGGTGTTTGATCGAGATACCAATCCTTTGCTTTACCGAGCAAAGCGTGGGGAAATAATCGTCTGAACAACGGAAGCTCCTGAGCCTGATCCACTCCGGCAGCCAATGCTATCTCATAAAATTTTGTGAGAAAAGCAAATGGGTCTTCATGGTCCATTCCGGTGAATGGACTCCCATATAATAAATTCAGAGTTCCCGTCTTCATCTCAGCTTGCCTTCCTGTGTGGTTGGCAAACTGAGCGGTGTTCCTTGGACTATTGATACATGGAGTAGAAATAGGTGGTGGTGGTTGTGGCTCCATGTTTGGTATGAATGGGTGTGGATTTGTGGTTGAAGAACTTTCTCCTTGCTCTTGGCGTTGTCTAGCCTGTTGCCTCCTACGTCTCGTTTTACTATTGAGCCTCCTTGCGGTTCTCTCGATCTCAGGATCAAAAAGAAGTTCGTCCACAGGGATTTGCCCTCGCATAAAACGTAAGCTGCACACTAAACCAAACAAATTACAAGCACAAGTCAAAAATTCACAAGCTAAAACTTAAACAACCATTGCGATGCTCGCAATATCAATTTACAATCCCCGGCAACGGCGCCATTTTGTTGAAATGTATATTTCGTGTCGGGTTTTTGTTATCGTATCCACAGGGATTGTAAGATATCACCGCCGTTCGATGGTTGTATTAATCTTAGCTCAATGTAACAATAGGGTTTTGGTTTTAATCAAGTTATCTTGCATAAAAAGTAATAAATTGCGGTAAAAGTTATGGTTTGATTAAATGAGAAATATTGTCAAAGTTAGGTTTCAATGATCACTTTGCATGTATTTGCTCGGTCAACAATCTTATAAACTCCTTTAGATGATAAATCATTTCACAAAGTCCTCTCAATATGTTTCTCTCGAACACATATTGTGAGTTTTGCCATTTTGATCCATTGTTTCTCTCGAACACAATCTATCAAAATGACAACTTTTTGGTTCAACCTTATGGTGAACAAAGTCATTCGTTACTATCTCTAGCTAACAAACAAGTTTGGATGAAAACCTAGGTCAAGAGTCGGTAAACATCTCTCGATCATAAACCAACACAAAGAGTTTTAAATAGAAACAAAGTTTTCATCATATATTTACCGTTAAAGAGTTTACATATGAGGATCCTTACATTTACACACAAAGCTAGTAATCACCTACATCTAACCTTGACAAATGGATGACTTAGCTACTCATTTTCATGGTAGCTTGGTCGGCAAGTAAGGAAAGAAGGTTGATCAACATCCAAGTCGGATAATCGAAGTTGGATGGGAATCCACCTTCTTTTTGTAGAAGATGGTTCTAAGATGAAGAGAAATGAAAACTAGGGCATAAAAGCTCCCAAAACAATGCTGCAAAAATATCTAGAAGAAAGTACAAAAGTGGAAAAATGAGGTAAAACTAAGGTATGGTGCTCAAAAGTGGCACCTGCTACTTATAGACCTCTGCTGGGCTGTCATGTTCGCTAGGCGAGCAGAATGGCTCGCCTAGCGAGGGTCTAATATGGGCATACAAGGCCCCTGCGCCCAGAGAAAACAGGGCCTGCTGAACTGTCATGTTCGCCTAGCGAACATACCTTCGCCTAGCGAAGGACACGCTTCAACCTTCGCCCCAGCGAGGTTGAGAGGTTTTGCTACTGGAATGCTCGCCGGGGACTCGCTAGAGCTTCGCCTAGCGAGTGAGTGCTGGCTGTGTTTTTCACCAAAACAGAATGAACTCGCTACCACCTTCGCCTTCAGCTCGCCTAGCGAATTAATTTGACAATTTACTGGAGCTGTTCGCCTGGAACTCGCCTAGCGAACCAATGCTTCGCCACAGCCTCGCCTAGCGAGCAGGCTGATGAAATGCTTGTATTGGTTCCTTTGCCAATTTTCTTGTGTCTTCATTTTCAATTAGTTCATGTCTTTCCTGCACAATAACACACAAATCAAAGGCACCAAGCTTGTTTATCAATGTAATGCATTCCATGTAAAACAAATATGGTTTTGACAGTTTTAGCAAGGAAAAAGAGTGAAAGATGCCCACATATGATAGCTCTAATAAGCACTTTTGGGCATCTAACAGTGTTTTATTTTGAACTGCATGCAGAGTTCAGTAATCATCTTGTTGTTCAAATTAGTACCATTGTCAGTGATAATTCTTTCAGGGACGCCATATCGACAAATAAGACTATTCTTGATGAACCGTGCCACCACATTCTTGGTAACAGAAGCAAATGAAGCTGCCTCTACCCACTTTGTAAAGTAATCAATAGCAACAAGAATGAAACGATGTCCGTTAGAAGCAGTAGGTTTAATCTCCCCGATCATATCAATGCCCCACATTGCAAAAGGCCAAGGAGCTGTCAACACGTTTAATGGAGCAGGAGGCACGTGTACTTTATCCGCATAGATCTGGCACTTGTGACAAGTTCTGGAGTGGTGGTGGCAATCAACTTCCATGGTAGACCAATAATACCCTGATCTCAGAATCTTCTTGGCCATCGTATGTCCACTAGAATGAGTCCCAAAGATACCGTCATCCATGTCTTCCATAATCTTTTCTGCTTCCTTTTTATCCACACAGCGAAGCAAAGTCGAATCATGATTACGTTTGTATAATACTCCATTGCTCAAAAAGAATTTAGTGGAGAACTTCTTCAGGAATTTTCTGTCATTGATGGATGCCCCTTCAGGGTATTCCTGAGTTTCTAAATATCTTTTCACTTCGTGGAACCAAGGTTTCCCCTCTACTCCCTCAGTATTAAGTTCATAACAATATGCTGGTTCATCTAATCGTTCAATGGTGATCCTGGGAGCTTCATTGTCCCATCTGACTCTGAACATAGATGACATGGTAGCCAATGCGTCTGCCAACTGATTCTCTTCCCGTGGAATATGTTCAAATGTAATCTCTTCAAAGTATGGGATTAATGTCAACACCCGCTCTCGATAAGGGATGAGATTCGGATGTTTAGTGTCCCATTCTCCTTTGATCTGACTGATTACTAAGGCTGAATCTCCATACACACTCAAAAACTTGATTCTTAAGTCTACAACAGCTTTGAGTCCCAAAATACATGCTTCATACTCCGCCATATTGTTGGTACAGTCAAAACATAGTCTAGCAGTGAAAGGCGTATAGCAACCCCTGGGAGAAATAATTACAACACCAACACCATTGCCCAATGCATTAGACGATCCATCGAAAACCATACTCCATCGAGATCCCAGTTCGGGTCCTTCATCTGGTCCAGGTTCTTCATAATCAGTAACAAGCATGATATCCTCATCTGGGAACTCAAAATTCATAGATTGGTAATCGTCCACCGCTTGATGAGCCAAATGATCAGCTAGCACGCTTCCTTTGATTGCTTTCTGGGTAGTATACTGGATATCATACTCTGTTAAAATCATCTGCCATCTTGCTATTCTCCCGGAGAGAGCGGGTTTCTCAAATATATATTTGATAGGATCCATCTTAGAAATCAATAAAGTGGTATGATTCAACATATACTGTCTTAGTCGGCGAGCAGCCCAGGCCAAAGCACAGCAAGTTTTCTCGAGCAGTGAGTATCTTGTTTCACAGTCGGTAAACTTTTTGCTAAGGTAGTATATGGCATGCTCTTTTCGACCAGACTCGTCATGTTGCCCCAACACACACCCCATTGAATTTTCTAACACGGTCAAATACATGATTAGAGGTCTTCCTTCAACGGGTGGTACCAGAATTGGAGGTTCCTGGAGATATTTCTTGATTTTGTCAAAAGCTTCTTGGCATTCATCATTCCATATCATCTCTTGATTTTTCCTCAGTAATTTGAAGATGGGTTTGTAGGTAGCGGTCAAATGGGAGATAAATCGGGCAATGTAATTCAACCGTCCCAAGAAACCTCTGACTTCTTTATCCGTACGAGGAACTGGCATTTCTTGAATAGCTCTCACCTTAGCCGGGTCAACCTCAATTCCTTTATCACTGACAATAAAGCCTAAGAGTTTACCGGATCTTACTCCAAAGGTGCATTTGTTCGGGTTCAATCTCAACTTGTATTTCTTCAACCTCTCAAACAATTTGTATAAATGATCGAGATGTTCTTCTTCAGTATGAGATCTGGCTATCATGTCATCCACATATACTTCTATCTCATGATGGATCATATCATGGAACAAAACTACCATAGCACGCTGGTATGTTGCTCCTGCATTCTTCAAATCGAATGGCATTACTTTGTAACAGAAAGTGCCCCATTGCGTCACAAACGTAGTTTTCTCCATGTCCTCAGGTGCCATTTTAATCTGGTTATAACCCGAGAATCCATCCATGAAGGAGAATACTTTGTGTTGAGCGGTGTTATCTACCAGAACATCGATGTGCGGGAGTGGAAAGTCATCTTTGGGACTCGCTTTATTCAAATCTCTGTAATCTACGCACATTCGCACCTTACCATCCTTCTTCGGCACTGGTACCACATTAGCAACCCATTGAGGATAAGAAGTAACGGCTAGAAAACCGGCATTGAATTGTTTCATAACTTCGGCTTTGATTTTCTCAGACATTTCAGGACGCATGCGGCGGACCTTTTGCTTAACAGGACGACAATCTTGCTTCATTGGCAAACGATGCACTACTATATCAGTATCCAATCCGGGAATGTCCTCATAAGACCAAGCAAAAATCTCTACATAGTCATGTAACATCTGAATCAATCTTTCTTTGATACTGTTTTCCAAACCTGCTCCTATTTTGACTTCTTTCTTGTCTACTTCAGTACCCAGATTTACAATTTCGATTGACTCTTCATGCGGCTGTATAGTCCTTTCTTCTTGCAGTAACAGTCTGGCAAGTTCTCCAGGTACTTCACAATCTTCCTCACTTCCATCCTCGGCTTGGTAGATCGGATTTTCAAAGTCATAGTGAACAGTAGTAGAACTATTATCAACAGGATCCAGAGTGGGTATGGATCTGCAATTTGTTACGTGAGTGTGTGTAAGAAAGCATAGCTTGTTTAAAAGATGACAGGAAAGATAAAGAGCGCAATATTTGAATGCAAAAAGGTCCATTGATTTATTGAATATGAATATGCTTATGAAATGACAAACCCTTAACAAATTAGCTATTGTGCCCCGGGCATAGACACAATGCTTTAAGAAGTTCAATTGTAAACATTAAAAAAAATTGCAACACTAAAATAGACAATAACAATTACTCATGACTAAAGGAAATCGGGATAGTGTCTTCAGCCTTCCAATTATTGAGTCCGTCACCAATTGTTGGGTAAATCCAGCTATCCAGGTCGCAATCGCTGTCAGCATCTTCTACAGCATTAATCTGGTCTTTGACTATCTTTTCAGAGTTAAATCCCAGGCCAAATTTATCAGACTTGTACGGTACATCGATCAGTTGACCCCAGCCAGTACGACCACCATCTTCAACCACGGCTTGAGCATCTTTCAGAGAAATCATAGCAGGAGGAGCACGAACAACCTTGGGCACACGGGGAGTTGGCTTAAGGACAGGACTGGTCGGAGGAACTACTTCAAATGACTGAGAGGGAGTCTCGACGTATCTGAAGGTATGCACACTACTGACCATATACTCTTCTTCTCCACACACAGTGACAATCTTACCCTCTATTGGATACCTCAGCTTTTGGTGGAGAGACGAAGCTACAGCACTTGCCCCATGAATCCAAGGGCGCCCCAGCAAGCAGGAATAGGCAGGACGAATGTTCATTACGTGAAAGATAGTGTTGAAAACCTGAGGTCCTATCTTGATAGGGAGAACCACTTCACCATGGACAACACTCTTCGCACCATCGTAAGCACGTACCACAGCGTCACTAGGTTTCAGTTCAATGCCTTTACAGTCAAGTTTATCGAGCACAGCTTTCGGCAGCACGTTCAAAGAAGAGCCATTATCGATCAATACATGAGACAAAGTGATCCCTTTACACTCAATGGAGATATGCAGAGCTTTATTGTGATTCTTTCCTGCTGGTGTCAGGTCAGCATCGGAAAAGCCTAGGCCGTAGTCAACAGCCAAGTGAGCAACGTAATTTTCAAACTGATCGACGAATGTCTCCTGAGGTACATGAGCAGTCTTCAAGAATTTTATCAAGGCATTGGCATGAGGTTCAGAAGATAACAACAAGGATAACATCGAGATCTTAGACGGGGTATGCCCCAACTGTTCTACCACATCAAAATCACTCTTGCGGATGATTTTCAGCACTTCTTCCATTTCTTGTTTGGCAACATCTTCAGTAGTAACTTCGCCCGGTGTCTCTGACTGAGAAGGGTTGACTGGTTCCTTTCCTCGGTTTTCGGGGACTGGAGGTGAGATCTTTGGAGAAAAGATCCTTCCGCTTCGAGTAATTCTACTAGTCCCAACAATGTCAACGTCATCAGAATTAGCAGAATTATCATCTTGCTTTACACCATGGATGTAAACATCACCTCCATAATTCCACGGAATGGCTTTGCTTGAGGAATATGGTACTGGGCCAGGTGCAGTAATGATCAGGGGAGCTACCTTGGGCTCAGCAGTAATCTTCACAGGTGCTCTGGGAGCGGTAATCTTCACTGGAACTTTGGACCTAGCAATCACAGATATTTCTTCAATAGGGTCTTCCACCTTAGGAACCTTTTCGAAGAGAATTGTATGATCGTCCATCAGCCGTTGAATACCATTCTTTAATTTCAGGCAATCATTGGGTCGGAGTATGCAGAGATCGCAATTTTCCGCACAACCTGGAAATAAACCAGCTCGCAATAAGTGCTTCTTGATGATCAGGAAAGAAGATGTTAAGTCTGCTACAGTAGTGATGTGGGAATTGTCATCGACAGCATTAACAGCCTTGTCATGATTAGGCATAGGTGCAGTGACGACATTAGGAGTCTCCGGAGGCTCAAATTCAATTTCCCCAGCGTCGATCATATCCTGAATTTTATTCTTCAACAACCAACAATCGTTTGTATCATGCCCGGGGCTATCGGAGTGATATGCACAGCTGACACTGGGATTATAACGAGGAGAAGTAGTGTTGACATTTGCAGGAGGACCTCTGAGAGTGATTAAATTTGCTTTTAGCATACTTTGCAGTGCTTGTGCTAAAGTCATATTGATCTTGGTAAACTGCCTTCTCGGCCTGTCCTGTCTGTGCTGGAAGTTTTGAGCTGGCGGGGCTGCAATCGTAACTGCTCCAACGGCATGGTCACTATTTTTCTTGTTATGACTCCTTTGACCGTACACCGCATTTGATTCATTCTTCCCTTGATAGGACTTTTTGCTGCTTGCAGAGGTAGCCGCCTATATCTTTCCACTTCGAATGCCGCTCTCCACCCGTTCACCTGTCAATATAAGTTCAGTGAAACCCGATGAAGAACTTCCCAGTAGATGGCTGTAGAATGGGCCAGTCAGTGTACCCATGAACATGTCTACTAATTCTCGATCAGTCATAGGGGGTTTGACTCTGCCAGCCAAATCTCTCCATTTTTGGGCATATTCTTTGAAGCTTTCTTTACCGCCCATAGTCATATTCTGCAACTGTAGCCGAGTAGGTGCTAATTCAGAATTATACTGGTAATGCTTGTAGAATGCCGTCGCCAAATCAGTCCAGGTGTGGATGTTAGAGCTCTCGAGCTGATAATATCACTCCAACTGTGTGCCAGACAGACTCTCTTGGAAGAAATGGATCCATAGCTTCCTATCAGTGGTATACGGCTGAATCTTTCTCATGTAAGCTCTCAGATGCATCTGAGGACAAGATGCACCATCATACTTAGTGAAAGTGGGGATCTTGAATTTGCGAGGAATGACCACATCAGAGACTAGACCAAAGCTTTCGAAATCCAGACCGGGCGCCTTCTGACCCTCCATAGCTAGCATACGTTCTTCCAGCAGTTTATACTTATCACCTTTCGGAGAGTACTGCTCATTCTCATAATCTTCATCGTCATCTTCTTGGCTGAAAGGATCATCATTCTCCTCTTCTGAATCCGTCCCCTCTTCTTGATCCTTCAGAATCCTAATCTTGACTCCTGTAGCCTGTCCTTTAAGCCTTCTTCCCGGGTTAATGTAACTCACAGGTTTCTTGTCCTTCTTCTGCTCGAGCAAGAGAGCCTTCAGTTCCTCCTGCCCCTTGGATAGGCTTAAGATCATCTCCTGGAATTGAGCATTTTGAGCCTGGAGATCTTTGACAGTTTGTTCAAGAGCCATTTTTCTGTTTAAGAGGAAGACCGTGAGAATATGGTCCTTTAGAGTACCTGTTATGCAATGTTATGTTATGCTATGCAATGTATGAAATGTTTTCAAGGACTTTTGGAATTTAACTTTGCGTAAACTACCAAAAAGAGAGGAACTTTTATTACTAATTTCTTAATCAATGTTCATTACAAAAAATAATAATAAAAATACAATGAAAGCTTAAGTCTCCCAGGGGCGGCTTCTTTTTGGGCGAAGACACGCATTGAGTCTTCGTTCCTCATTAAGCTGGCTGGTGAGCTCTAGTACTTTCTTCCTTTCTGCACCGAACTGAGCTTCGAAAGTATCCCTTTCCTCTCTCAACTGGGTCCAGGATCTCTTCAATTCCTCAACATCGGTAGGCATATCTGGATAAGGAATGATCTGAGAAGTACCTCCTTCAACTCCTGGTTCAACCATCAATGGCCCGACTGCAAGATATGGCATGACAAGTTCACGAGCTCTTGCGCGTACCCATCTGAGATAAGGTTCCATAGGAATGGAGTTTTTCTGTCCTAAAGTACTTCTTTTCACCATGCCCCAAGCTCGTACAAACCTTTGACGGAGACCTTGAGAGTCGTTGTCATAGTCAAACACAGCGCCCTGAATAATTACTTCATGTGGACCATCTCTTTGAGCATACCCAAACTGACGTAGGGCTAAAGCTGGGTTATAAGTGATACCCCCTCTTATCCCCAGGAGTGGTACGTTAGAGAATTCTCCACAACGGTCAATGATGATAACATTTTCTTTGAGATGAGGACACCAACGGATGTCTGAATGGGAGAGCGACATTATCCTCTGAGACCACTTCAAATTTTGATCATTCTTCAAGACTGATTGAGGAAGGTGCGAAATAAACCACCTAGACAATAAAGGTACGCAGCACATGAGAGTCCCTTGCCTTTTCATAGTACGAGTGTGAAGGGAATGCAAAATGTCTCCAAGCAAGGTAGGCACAGGGTTATGAGTGAGGAATATCTTAATAGCATTCATGTCTATGAATTGGTCTGGATTAGGGAATAACACCAAACCATAGATTAGTAACGCTAGGACGTCCTCGAAAGCACGGACATCCATAACTTTTAGGAATTCTCGGGCCTTATTTATCAGAAATTTGGCAAGTAAACCCTTAACTCCACTTCTTGTTACCCAATTGGTTTCAATGTTTGACTTTGTCACGTGTAAAGCTGCGGCAACTTCTTCAGACTTCGGAATCTTTTCTAAACCACTGAAAGGTGTTTGATCAAGAATAGGTATCCCAAGCAGCCTGGAAAATTCTTCTAATGTGGGTACCAACTGATAATCTGGGAAGGTGAAGCAATGATGTTTAGGATCGAAGAACTGGAATAGAACTCTCATCATGTCTTCTCTGAAACCAGTGGTAACCAAATTGAGGAGAGAACCATGTTTCTTGATGAACTGAACATGATCGGGAAGTTCTGACACTAAATCCTTGAGTTGAGGAGAGATGGCTATAAAATTGATCCAGATGGTCTTCCTGGAAGCCATAACCTGTTTAAAAGAGCAAAGCTAAATCCCTAAGTCCTTGAAATGGTTAGTACAATGCCATAATGTTATGATGTTATGATGTTATGTTGTTATGATGTTATGTAAATAACAAGCACAAGCAAGTCACACAACAATCATTCCTAGGTTTTAAGGCTTGCATGAGTTCCATAGGTAAGTACCCTCCCCACTGAAGTTTGGTTGGTTCAACCTGTCCTAGAATAGTAACCGGGTTCTAGAAGGATCTCAAATCATTGACCTTTCTTTAAGTCCACTTCAGTGCAACACCAAGTGGTTGACCAAAGCTTCCCTAAAGTCTAATCTCAAAGAGTGTAGTATTGAGTATCAACCAACCCCAGTCGGAACCGAAGCCAGTTATCTCACTACTTTCTAATGGCTAGGATGAGTCAATTAGGGTTCTAAAGGTCTGGTTAATGCTTTGATGACACCACGCGATGCCAAATTTTTCCTCAAGTAAAAATGAGGAACATCAGGACATCCAAAGTGTCACATTAATCGTAGCCATCATTTTAACCATTCCAGTATACGCCGGATAGTCGCGATGATGTATTGCTACTTACCTAAGGTACACTAGATCCGGGTGTAGGATCTTTCCCTCAAAAATTCCCTTAAAAGAAGGAACAATTTGAAAACATAAATGATTTTTTTCTTAAGGTGACCTCTCTTTGTTGGTCCCCAGCAGAGTCGCCAGTTCTGTCATACGGTGAACTGGACTTTTATGTTTTTTGCTTTAGAAAGCAAATGTCGCGGTTAGCAAGAGTCGCCACCGACTTTTCTTTTATCCAATAAGGAAAGGTGGAAAAGAACAGGAAAGACCTTAATTAGATTTTGGGTTCGGGAGGTACATTATACAAAGGGAAGGTGTTCGTGTAACACCCTTCTAAAATACCCCAAATATTTAATTAAAATAACAACAACAAGTATCAGAGTAAATATGCACCAAGGGTGTCACACAACAATTAACAACATAATAACCGTCATGCTCATTATTTAATCAAAATAACATTTTTGCACAATTCGCAGCGGATATAAATCAACTCAACCATTCCATAAACATATAACGTATTACATGAAAAATGGTTCAACAACCGACAACAAAACAATTAAAACATCCCGTCCCGATGTTACATCTATCAGAGCATGACCCACTACGGTGACTACACTAGACTCCAAGCACTAGCTTCTACTCAATCACTGCTCATTACCTGAAAAATAATTGTAAGGGTGAGTTCCTCAATCGATATAACAAACATTATAAATTATCATGTAATGCTAAGTAAATTAACACGTTTTATCACCCAAATCAGATTACACATTCAGCAACGGCAGTTAGCAACTCAATCATACTCAACATCAACGCAACACACACAACATACAACACATATAATACTGGAATGCATCCATTCCTATTACACGTCATACAACCGACCAACACAAATGCGACTCTAATGAGACTCGACTTGTCATGCATGTGGTACCATTCGGAGTAAAACTCCCAACTTAAAATCATTGCCATTTTAGTGGGCATCAAGGCATAAGCCTTCAACTTTCAACTTAAAATTTTGCCAATCCAGGCCAACGTGGTGTGAGCAAAGCTCCGACTTAATGCATATGAATGTACATGGCATACACGACTTTAACTGTCAACAACATGATAATAATATCCACACAACAACGTTTTCAACAAAAATCAACTTATAATCAACTTTGGCTCATCAGGCCTACAACTCAGCATTTTCAACAACTTTAACACAACTGATCAACATATTTGGATCAACATTTCATAACATAAACCCAACAAAATTATTCCTCACAATCAACTAAAATAGGCCAATCACCAATTATGTTTACAACATTAAAATACCAATTTTTCTAATTTCCAACAGTGTTAACCGGTTAACGCCCTGGGTTAACCGGTTAACGCAGGACAAAAATACATTTTCTGGCAAAACGCAACAGTGTTAACCGGTTAACGCCCTGGGTTAACCGGTTAACGCAGGCAAAACAGCACATTTCCACAAAATATAACAGTGTTAACCGGTTAACACCCTGGGTTAACCGGTTAACGCAGGCAAAACAGCAGTCCCTGCGCTAACACAAGGCAGAATGCAGAGTTCCCGCATTTTCCGCCGTTGGAGGACTTCCGGACCTCCGATTCAATTTCCGTAAAAAGCTATACGTTCGGGGGAACACGACTCACACAATTACGGACTCAATTACAGCTTTAATACAACTTATTCATCACAATATTTCAGCATTCAACATTCCAATTAGGGTCACTTCAACGGTTTATCACTACCCATGACATGTTAATCTATAATACCCGTTAACGACGATAAACCCCCCTTACCTGAGATAATCCGGCAATCTCTAAGCTTCAAGCTTTTCCGTTCTTCAACCTTTGCTCTTTCTCCACTTTTCACCTTTCAGCCGCTTTCTCTGTTTCACGTGAAAACTCTTTACCAACAATGAACCCTTTTTTTTTCCATATTCCAACTTATATATTTTCCACTATAATTATTATTCCAAATAATAATAATAATAATAATATTAATAATAATCCAATAATTCAATTTATTTAATTAAATTATTAAATATATTATTAACTTAATTAAATAATCCTCTTATTTAATTCGGGGTGTTACAACTCTCCCCTACTAAAAGAGTTTTCGTCCTCGAAAACATACCTCAAGCAAATAACTCCGGATAGGACTCCTTCATCCGACTCTCAAGTTCCCAGGTCATGCTTTCGCCCGCAGCTCCCAACCAAACGACTTTAACCAACACAATCTCTTTTCCTCGAAGAGTCTTTGTTTCACGATCTTCAACTCGTATAGGCTTTGTCTCTACTGTTAAATTATCTCGCACTTGCACATCGTCCATACTAACCACATGAGACGGATCTGAGATATACTTCCGAAGCTGCGACACATGGAATACATCATGCAAATTCGAAAGATTAGGTGGTAATGCCATTCGATAAGCAACTCTTCCAACCCGTTCTAAGATCTGATATGGACCAATGAAGCGAGGAGTGAGCTTTTTAGACTTCAAAGCCCTCCCAACTCCGGTCACAGGCGTGACTCTCAAAAACACATGGTCACCAGCTTGAAATTCTAAATCCTTCTTCCGCTTGTCATGGTAACTCTTCTGCCTACTCTGAGAAGCTTTCATCTTCTCCCGGATAAACTTCACTTTCTCGGTAGTTTCTCGAACTAACTCTGGTCCAAGTACTACACCCTCACCAGATTCGTGCCAACACAAAGGAGTTCTACATCTACGACCATATAATGCTTCAAAAGGCGCCATCCCGATACTAGAATGGTAACTATTATTGTATGTGAACTCGATCAATGGAAGATAAGTGTCCCACGAACCTCCTTGTTCAAGAACACAAGCTCTCAGTAAATCTTCCAATGACTGAATAGTTCTCTCAGTTTGGCCATCAGTTTGAGGATGATATGCCGAACTCAACCTCAACTTAGATCCCAACGAATCTTGCAGACTTTTCCAAAATCCCGATGTAAACCTCGGATCTCTGTCCGACACAATACACAGAGGAACACCATGCAACTTTACAACTACTCGGATGTAAATCTCTGCCAACTTCGCAATTGGGTAAGTGATGTTAATAGGTATAAAGTGAGCCGACTTCGTGAGCCTATCAACGATCACCCAAATCGAATCATGCCCTCGTAAGGTAGCAAGCAGCCCCGTTACAAAGTCCATAGAAATGCTATCCCATTTCCATTCGGGAACTTCCAACGGTTGCATCAACCCAGCAGGCTTCTGATGCTCAATCTTCGACTTCTGACAAGTTAAGCACGCATACACAAAACGAGCCATATCTTCTTTCATTCCGGGCCACCAAAATAATTTCTTTAAATCCTGATACATTTTAGTAGCTCCTGGATGAATACTCAAACTGCTTCTATGACCCTCCTCTAAAATACTTCTCTTCAAAATCGCATCATCAGGAATACAAATTCTTTCCCCTAATTTCAACACACCTCTCGCGTCAACCTTAAAGTCACTTTTCCCTGATTGACCACAACGATTAAGGATATCTACTAATTTCACATCCAACTTCTGTGCCTCTCGGATACTATCCATAAAATCATTATTAATCTTTAGCATTCCTAGCATCACACTCTGCGGTGTTACTTCGCAAACCAAACTCATATCACGAAATTGCTCAATTAATTCCAACTCCTTAATCATCATTGCTGACACATGCAAGGTCTTTCTACTTAAAGCATCGGCCACAACATTTGCTTTTCCTGGATGATAATTCAAACCGAAATCGTAATCCTTAAGCAATTCGAACCACCTACGTTGTCTCATGTTCAGCTCTTTCTGATCAAATAGATACTTTAAACTTTTATGATCGCTGAAAACTTCGAATCTGGAACCATAAAGGTAATGCCTCCAAAGTTTTAGCGCAAACACTACAGCAGCAAGTTCAAGATCATGCGTAGGATAGTTCTTTTCATGAATTCTCAACTGTCGCGACGCATAAGCAATTACTTTATTATTTTGCATGAGCACACCTCCCAAACCCATTAATGAAGCATCACAGTAAATTATAAACGGTTCCTCCGGATTTGGCAAAGTCAAAACCGGCGCCGACGTCAATCTCCTCTTTAATTCATTAAAACTCTCTTCGCACTGAACATCCCACACGAAAGCTTTACCTTTGCAAGTTAATTTAGTCAACGGAAGTGCTAACTTAGAAAATCCTTCAATAAATCTTCTATAATATCCAGCTAATCCCAAAAAGCTTCTAATCTCGGTAGCCGACTTAGGAGTTTCCCATTGCAATACAGCTTCTACCTTGGAAGGATCTACAGCAATACCTTTTCCTGAAATTACATGGCCGAGAAAACTGACTTCTCTTAACCAAAACTCACACTTGGACAACTTCGCATACAATTTCTTATCTTTCAAAACCTCCAATACTAATCTCAAATGTTCCTGGTGCTCTCCTTCGGACTTAGAGTAAATCAAAATATCATCAATAAATACTACCACAAAATGATCCAGATAAGTATGGAAAATACGATTCATGTATTCCATAAATACTCCCGGCGCATTAGTCACACCGAAAGGCATCACAGAATACTCATAATGTCCATACCGAGTTCTAAACGCTGTCTTCTGGATGTCTTCATCTTTCACTTTGATCTGATGATAGCCCGATCTCAAATCAATTTTACTGAACACACAAGCACCCACTAATTGATCCATCAAATCATCTATCCTCGGTAGTGGATACTTATTCTTGATCGTTACTTTATTCAATTGTCTATAATCAATACAAAGCCTCATACTACCCTCTTTCTTCTTTACTAGCAACACTGGAGCTCCCCACGGCGACACACTTGGTCTTATAAACTTCTTCTCAAGTAAGTCTTCCAATTGCTTCTTTAATTCATACAATTCAGATGCCGACATTCTATACGGTGCCATCGAAACAGGCCTAGTACCAGGTACCAGATCGATAGTAAATTCAACTTCCCTCTCTGGCGGCACACTAGGAATTTCATCAGGAAAAACTTCAGGGAATTCTTTCACCACTAACAGTTCTTCTATCTTAGCTGTACTTTCAACCGATAACGTCGCCATCAAAGAAAACATCTGAGCTCCTTCTTTCATCAATTTTCGCAATTCTCTGAAAGGTAATAAGTCAACTCCTTCCTCTTCAGGAGTGGAAAACCTCACCGACTTATGATGACAATTTATATGAACATAATTATACTCTAACCAGTTCATACCAAGAATTACATCCATCCCATCCAACTGCAAACATACTAAATCAACATAGAAATCTTTATCGAAGATCGACAAAGGACATTTTAAACATACCAAAGAAGTAGTTACTGATCCCTTAGCTGGGGTCTCAACAATCAATTCACCATCCAAAGCGGACAATTTTAAACCCAGACTTCGAGCACAGTTAGCAGAAATAAAACAGTGGGTAGCACCGGTATCAATAATAGTAATTAAAGGAGTACCATTTATGAAACATGTACCTCTGATAAGTCTGTCCTCACAGGAGGTTTGAGTTCCGGTCAATGCGAACACCTTCCCAGTCTGAGATTTCTTTGGCTTCTGACACTGACTTCCAATTTGCCCTTCTTCGCCACAATTAAAACAAATCATTTCCTTGTGCTTGCAATCAGCTATTGCATGACCAGTCTTACCACAGCGAAAACACCTCTTTACTTCAGCAGTGCATACATTACTCTTATGACCAGCCTGACCACATTTGAAGCAAACTATACCAGCAGGAGCACCTCCCCTACTAGTCCTCTGAGCCGGAGCAGCTCCTTGTTTCCCTTTTCCCACTGGGGCATCATACGGCTTGCCACGGTTTTGATGCTGCTTTCCCTTGCGGTCACTGACAACCTTGTAATGAGCATTATTGTCTTCCTCAAATATCCTGCAGCTATCAACCAATTCAGTAAAAATGCGTATCTTCTGATACCCAACAGCCTTCTTAATTTCAGAGCGCAATCCGTTCTCAAACTTGATGCACTTTGAAAATTCAGCACCAGCACCAGTGTAATGAGGATAAAATTTGGACAGCTCCACAAATTTTGCAGCATAATCAGTGACAGACATGTTTCCTTGCTTCAGCTCAAGGAACTCGATTTCCTTCTTACCACGGACATCTTCCGGATAATACTTTCTCAGGAATTCCCTACGGAATACATCCCAAGTAATGTCTTCACCTGCCACGGTCAACTTCTCGTGAGTCTCTAGCCACCAGTCATCAGCTTCGACTGCTAGCATGTGAGTACCATACCGAACCTTCTGAGCTGGAGTGCAATCCATAACACGGAAGATTCTCTCAATCTCTTTCAACCATCCCAAGGCTGCATCTGGATCATGCTTCCCTTTAAACACCGGCGGATTCTCTCTCTGAAAAGTCGCCAAGCTACGTGATCCAGCATCACCACCAGCATTTGGCAAGTTCTGCACCGCTTGTGCCATTGCTTGCATTGCGGCAGCCATTGCAGCGTCATTCCTTCCAGCCATTTCAACTTATCAATACAACACAACTTAAAGTTAGATTAGTAACAGTACACAATTGTTAGACAGTAACGACACGACAACTGGCCGGACAGACCGACCTGCTCTGATACCACTAATGTAACACCCTTCTAAAATACCCCAAATATTTAATTAAAATAACAACAACAAGTATCAGAGTAAATATGCACCAAGGGTGTCACACAACAATTAACAACATAATAACCGTCATGCTCATTATTTAATCAAAATAACATTTTTGCACAATTCGCAGCGGATATAAATCAACTCAACCATTCCAAAAACATATAACGTATTACATGAAAAATGGTTCAACAACCGACAACAAAACAATTAAAACATCCCGTCCCGATGTTACATCTATCAGAGCATGACCCACTACGGTGACTACACTAGACTCCAAGCACTAGCTTCTACTCAATCACTGCTCATTACCTGAAAAATAATTGTAAGGGTGAGTTCCTCAATCGATATAACAAACATTATAAATTATCATGTAATGCTAAGTAAATTAACACGTTTTATCACCCAAATCAGATTACACATTCAGCAACGGCAGTTAGCAACTCAATCATACTCAACATCAACGCAACACACACAACATACAACACATATAATACTGGAATGCATCCATTCCTATTACACGTCATACAACCGACCAACACAAATGCGACTCTAATGAGACTCGACTTGTCATGCATGTGGTACCATTCAGAGTAAAACTCCCAACTTAAAATCATTGCCATTTTAGTGGGCATCAAGGCATAAGCCTTCAACTTTCAACTTAAAATTTTGCCAATCCAGGCCAACGTGGTGTGAGCAAAGCTCCGACTTAATGCATATGAATGTACATGGCATACACGACTTTAACTGTCAACAACATGATAATAATATCAACACAACAACGTTTTCAACAAAAATCAACTTATAATCAACTTTGGCTCATCAGGCCTACAACTCAGCATTTTCAACAACTTTAACACAACTGATCAACATATTTGGATCAACATTTCATAACATAAACCCAACAAAATTATTCCTCACAATCAACTAAAATAGGCCAATCACCAATTATGTTTACAACATTAAAATACCAATTTTTCTAATTTCCAACAGTGTTAATCGGTTAACGCCCTGGGTTAACCGGTTAACGCAGGACAAAAATACATTTTCTGGCAAAACGCAACAGTGTTAACCGGTTAACGCCCTGGGTTAACCGGTTAACGCAGGCAAAACAGCACATTTCCACAAAATATAACAGTGTTAACCGGTTAACACCCTGGGTTAACCGGTTAACGCAGGCAAAACAACAGTCCCTGCGCTAACACAAGGCAGAATGCAGAGTTCCTGCATTTTCCGCCGTTGGAGGACTTCCGGACCTCCGATTCAATTTCCGTAAAAAGCTATACGTTCGGGGGAACACGACTCACACAATTACGGACTCAATTACAGCTTTAATACAACTTATTCATCACAATATTTCAGCATTCAACATTCCAATTAGGGTCACTTCAACGGTTTATCACTACCCATGACATGTTAATCTATAATACCCGTTAACGACGATAAACCCCCCTTACCTGAGATAATCCGGCAATCTCTAAGCTTCAAGCTTTTCCGTTCTTCAACCTTTACTCTTTCTCCACTTTTCACCTTTCAGCCGCTTTCTCTGTTTCACGTGAAAACTCTTTACCAACAATGAACCCTTTTTTTTTTCCATATTCCAACTTATATATTTTCCACTATAATTATTATTCCAAATAATAATAATAATAATAATATTAATAATAATCCAATAATTCAATTTATTTAATTAAATTATTAAATATATTATTAACTTAATTAAATAATCCTCTTATTTAATTCGGGGTGTTACAGTTAGCACCCTTTGTATCCATGGTTATCCATGGGCTCTTAATTGCTTGATCACTTATGTTATTTTCCTTGTCTGAAAAAGTGTTTGTGAATTGCTTAGAAAATGTTTTGAAAAGAGAGTTTAACTTTGTAATGATTCTTATACGAATGTATACAAAGTATTTATCTCGTTTAATTTTGAAAGCTGTTTAGAAAAATATAACTTGACAATGATTCTAGTACGAATGTATACCAAGTGGTGATTTTCTAGTAGATGTTTTGCAAAGTGTAAGGTGTGAAAAGTATTTTGAGTCGTGATTCAGCATTTAAGAGTTATACCTACCCAAGGTCTTTATGGGTATTTCCTATCCTTATGAGGGTAAAACTGTCCTTACTATTGAGAAGTAAGTAGTTTTATCCTTTGGATGTAAAAGGGGCATCGTAGGGTCATCGATTGGTCATTGAAGGCAACATTTGTAAGGATACCTTAGCATTCGAAGGGACGATCATCATTTAACCGTAGGCTACAACGAAGGGTCATCGAGGGAAAAAATCATATATTCGAAGGCAACATCCGAGGGACTATGATTTATTTTATAGGGACATGATGATTTAATCGAAGGGTCTTTGCTAAGGGTATCCCCACATTCGCGGGACATGACCGTAATACCGCAAGGCAACAAAGAGAGGTCCAAGCTCACATATTCAAAGGCAATATTTTACAATCAATTAGGTAGTTGTAATCAATTAGGTAATTAAGTCCATATTATAATCAATTGAGTCTCCACATTAAAATCGATTAAGTAAATAGGATGAATATCCACATTGAAATCAATTAAGTAAATAGGATGAATCTCCACAAGGGTATCCCACAAATAAAGTGGAATACCTAGCAAGCTACTTGTTCCTGGGAATATGTGAACCTTTACAACATTCAGCACACAGGTTAGGATACCAAATCAGGGTGCAATCGAAGATTACACCGCAAAAGAAACACAGCAGTATGAATGTCAAACAAAATCACGCATGGTTAGCATAGAACAGATCAGATAAGCATAGAACAGATCAGATAAGCATAGAACAGAACACCCAAAATATTAGCGACTGTCACGTTCGCCTCTGCCTCGCCTAGCGAAGGCCTAGCGAATACTCGCTACATGCTCGCTTAGCGATGTGCTAGCGAGCGGCTGCGGGTTTTGAATTTCAGAACAGCACGACCTCAACCTGCTGCACACCTTATGGCATCCAATACATAAATTACATGGTTCAGCATTCACAATATTCAGGCACACTTAAATTCACATGCAAAACCTCAAATATGTTTATGAATTCAATTATAATATCACATGCAAATTAAGAACATAAAGCGGTAATAGTAGTGCAAACCTGTTTGCAATTGAATTGCAACCTTGAATTGGGAAATCTGATTGAGTTGGGCGGAGGTGACCTTGATGCGGATGAGTTTCCTTCAGGGTTTCCTTTAGGGTTGCTCTGAATTCTCTGGGTTAGCCTCCAGGGTTTGCTGCGCCTTCTCTCTATCTCCCGTCTTTTTCGTTTTTCCTCCCTTTTCCTGAATGAAGCTCTTCTATTTATAATGCTCTTTTTGTGACCTAATGGGCTCAGAATGAAGCCCAGAATTTTCTGATATCCGCAAGCTTCGCTAGGCGAGTGGTATAGCGAGGGGTTTGCTAGGCGAAGGTTTTGCTCGCCTAGCGAGCAAGCCAGTTTGGGCCATTTTCTGGATTTGGCCATCTGTGTGCTGGGCCTTTGTTCTTTTGAGATCAATGCCTTGAAAAATAAGTTGGGGTGCCTTAAAAATTCCTTGTAATACTAACGGGCAAATTTTGGGGTATGACAAGGCGTCATCGATTTGAATAACCATTATGCCAATACCTTAAATTCTAAGTTTTTGAAGTAGCCTCTTAAGTAGTTTATTTAAGCAGTCAACACCATCTTAAGCACACATTGAGTAAGGAAGCCGATGCAAATAAGTGTGTATGGCCTCAGTCTAAAAGAAAAAAAAATTGTGATATGATATGTCCCTTCTAAGTTAGGTGATCCTCACCCAATCTTTTATCCCAACGGTACAAACCCTTAAAAATTCAGTTGATGCTTAAGAAAATTTGCTAAGTAAGTGCAAAAAAATAAAATTGGAAACAAGACCATAGTCACTAACTGGTTCTCCTACCATGAATGTGTACGGATAACGGGCTTAATGTGATTGCACTAGAATGAAAGAGAGGTGAAAAAGAACAAAGAGTGTAGGTCGAGTCATAATGGCATGATTTAGATTGGTTTTGCATAGGGAGAGTTTTTGTCTGTGTAGTGCGAATATGTGTCATTACGGTATCTTTATTGTCGATTTCTAGTACCTATCTATTTAGCACTAGCCTAGAAGACTCTTACTTTTTATAGTTTTGTCGTTCCTATGTCTCAGACGCTGTAATTAATCATTTTTCATTTGCGTTGGGTGATTGCTTGAGGACAAACAACAAGCTAAGTGTGGGGGAGTTTGATAACAAGAAATTGTATCATGTTTTTAGGCTTATATCGCATGTTATTTTTATTTATTACAATATGTTTTATCACCTTTTAGTTCATTTTTATTTGTTTTGTAGTTGTTAGGGAGTTTCGGTGCGAATTCGAAAGCAAATCAGGAAAGGAGAAAAAGAGCAGCAAAAGAGAAAAATTCTTCCCATTCTGCCCCAATGGCATTCTCCATGTGTACGTGGAGTTCGCCATTGGCCTAGCCTGCCACGCCATTTAGTGATCAAGGAAATGGCATTCGCCATTGCCCTAATGGCATTCGCCATTATCATGCAAGAGAAGTTTTCTACGTGGGAGCGGTTTCTCAACCGTTTTTCCCATTTTCTTTTCCCTCCATTTTGTTGGCACAATCCATAGGAAGTTACAAGGGGAAGACCTCTATAAATAGGACTATTGAGGGTGTTTCATGACATCCAAGTTAAGCTCTGCTGAATCGCATTTTAGTATTAAGCATAACTTCACCTATAAAAATGATAATAACTCACATCAAGGGATTGTCACACTTGTTTTCTTTAAATTTTCATTGTACTATTGGATCAGGAACAAGCTTGCCAGAATTTTCATTTCAATTCAAGTTTCCATTTTCTTTAATTTCAGGGTTTTTCTGCTTTATTATTTATACTTGTTATTTCTTTTACTACATTACATGTCATGCTACTTTTAAGTTTAGTTATTGTGATCATGCTATTTTTAAATAAAATTATGTCTTGCTAATTTTGTATGAGTCCGACGTATGAGGACCGTCGTTACCGACGAGACTGGGTAGAAAAAATAGGCGCAAAATTATGATTAAATTCTATTTTGGTTTTAGTTTCCAATTGTATGTTTCATTGTTTTGACACGAGAGTGTAGAGCAAACTAAGGTTCTAGCTGATAGCTCAAGAGTGCGAGGAAGAAAGAAGATAGTGAAAACTAGGCATCGATCCTAAAAACAACGAGAGCGTTTTAGACACTGTTTAAGATCTCATTGGTTTTTAAAATATACTTTCTAATTGAAACGGGAGAGCGAGAACAAAAATCATGTGGTTATGAGGTGTGGTTTTAGTCAATAGTGCGAGAGTGCGAGATGGAGTCTTTAAATCAATATTTTCTACATAACGTAATGAAATCATAATTAGTACCCGAATTCTACCTAATCCCTTAGGAACACGGAATCCATATTTTAGGCTCGTTTTATCATCATTTTTAAACCTCTAGTAATTAACGTTTATATTTCTATTCATATTCCCTTATCCTTTAGCCTTAGCTTTGCGATTGAAACGATAGATAACATTAGTTTGATTATTAGTCTCTGTGGGTTCGACAATCTTTTAAAACTACCCGATAAACTGTATACTTGCAGTCATTATCCGATAGACACGTCCGTCGCGATCAGAAATAAGGGTACATCCAAGGACAGACTGACCACACATTGTTCACAAAGTTCTCCCACGATGGGAAAGTTGTTGTCCTAATTGCTTATGTTGATAATATTGTCCTTACTAGAGACAATACAGTGGAAATGGAAAGAGTAAAAGAGAAATAGGCAAGAGACTTTGAAATCAAGGATCTAGGATTCATGAGATATTTTCTAGGTATGGAGGTTGCTCGGTCAAAGAATGGTATTGTGGTTTCACAGCAGAAATACATTCTAGACTTGTTGCAAGAAATAGGAATGAGTGGATGTCGTCCTGCAGATACCCCTATGGATCCTAATGATAAACTTTGGGGAGAAGATAATGTTTCTATCAATACTGGAAGATATCAGAGATTGGTTGAAAAACTGATTTATTTGTCACACACCTAACCTGATATTGCTTTCTCAGTTAGTGTAGTGAGTCAATTTATTCATTCTCCTTTCGAGGAACATCTTGAGGCAACCTATAGGATACTGAGATATTTGAAGGAAAATCCTAAAAATGATTATTTTTTAAGAAGACTAGTGAAAGAAATGTGTCTATCTTCACCGATGACAATTGAGCAGGTTTAGTCACTGATATAAGATCAACCTCTGGATATTGTATCTATGTTTAGGGTAATCTTGTGAAATGGAGGAGCAAGAAACAAGGAGTTGTAACAAGGAGTAGTGTAGAGGCCGATTTTAGAGCTATGTCTCAAGGTATTTGTGAGGGATTATGGATCCTTAGAGTCCTAGAAGAACTTCAGATGAAAATTGAGCTTCCATTGAAATTGTACTCTGACAGTAAAGTTGTTATTAGCATAGTTCATAATCCAGTTCAACAATGACAGAACCAAGCATATTGAGATTGATCGACACTTCATAAAGGATAAGTTAGATGCCGAAATCATACTTTTACCCTTCGTGACTTCAAGTGAGCAAACTGCGGATATCTTGACCAAAAATTTGGCAAGACCTACTTTTGAGCATTTGTTAGACAAGTTGGGCATGATAGATATCTATGTACCAACTTGAGAGGAGGTGTTGGAAAATATATTATTTCCGATTTTATTATTGTCTTTACTACTATCTTTATTTTCTTTTATTCTCTATTAAGGAGAAAGTTAATTGTAATAAATGTATCTTCACTATATAAACCAATCTAAGACAGATGAATAATGCATAATAGCTTTTACCTATTTTTTCCAATAGTTTCTTTGCAGGTTGGTGCTAGATGTGATTTGCAATATGTAGCTGACAAATCCTTTTCTATCAGGGTCTGAGATAATTTTACTTCCATCTTTGATATTCTTCGTTCTCTTGCTAACTCCATCATTAGTCTATCTCTGGCAAGTTCCGTATTATTGGATTCTGCATTAGTTGCATCCCACGGCAAAGAAGCTCCAGCAAAACCAGGCATATCGTAAGGGTAGGAGTTATAACTTCAACAGAGCTATGAGATACTCGGTAAGCTTTTGAAGCAACATCAATTGTTGCCTTTTGATGGTGAGCACTAACTGCAAATTTGTTATTGCAATAACCCATGGAATTCCAAGACGTTTAGCTTCGTCCATGAAAAGTGAAATGATTAACTTCTGTTGAGTGCCATGTATTTTTTGCTCCACTTGTATTTTTTCAGATCCACTAATAGCATTACCACCGGAAGAGCTAACAATAGTAGATATCTGCATGACTTTGAAGATTAGCTACAATAAAAATATTATACCCCTTAAATAAAGCACGGGGATAAGCTTTTTCTCAGAAAACTACACTTCTTAAATCCAATATGTACTTCAACAAATAATCCTCATCATTCAGTATTTGAGGTGATTCATCAACAAATCTACCTGTGCGAAAACTTTCTTTTATCCAACTTGATGAGACCACCCAAGCACCTGAACAGAGAGCGGCACATAAATTCATAGTTTTTCTCACATTCCTGTGACAACATGTGTGGCTATGCTTCCATTGTTGGAATAAATTTAAATGTGTATGGGGGAGTTCAAAAGTTTATTCTCTTGGGTAATCAAACTATCCTAGGGACCTGATAGCATTCATTACTGCATTTAATTACTTGTCCTTTCTTGTCTGGCCTTATCTCTATATAAGGACCAGACCTCTTTGTAAAACAAAAAAAAAAGACATTTGAATATAAGAGAAGATTTTAGAGAAAAGTCTGTTCCTCCTCCCTCCGTCTAAAACCTTATATCTTCTGTCTTCAAATTGGTATCAGAGCTCATGGCGAGCCTGACCAGTCAAATGCCGTTGCCACGGCTGACGAAGTCCAATTATGAGAATTGGAGCATCCAGATGAAAGCGTTGCTGGGCTCATTGGATGCGTGGGAAGTCACCAATGATGGCTTTGAAGATCCAGGTAACACAACAGGTCTCAATGCCGCCCAGACGAAGGCGTTGAAAGAGACGCGGTCGAAAGACAAAACAGCATTATACATGCTGTTCAGAGCAGTGGACGAATCAGCATTCGAAAAAATTGCTGGTTCAACCACGTCGAAGGGGGCCTGGGACACTTTAGAGAAAGCGTACAGAGGAGCAGATAGAGTGAAGCAAGTTAGATTGCAAACTCTTCGAGGGGAGATGGAGAGGATGAAGATGAAGGAGACAGAGTCCGTAGCGGACTATATTACGCGCGTGCAGACAGTGGCGAATCAGATGAGTCGAAATGGAGAGGCAATGACAGAGGGCCGAATTGTCGAAAAGATTCTAAGATCTTTAACGGACAAGTTCGAAAACATTGTGTGCGCTATAGAGGAAGCAAAGGACCTTTCGACAATCACTGTCGAAGAGGTTGCTGGGTCGCTCGAAGCACATGAGCAGCGAAAAATGAAAAAGAAAGAAGAGGCAATCAAAGAGGCAGATTCGAGCAGAGATGAAAAGGCACTCTTCTCTCAAAACTGGAGAGGGAGAGGACGTGGTCATGGAGGACGTGATGGCGGTCGAAGCTACCAAAACTATAGTTTCGACAGAGGACAATCTAGCCAACAAAACTGGCATGGTAGAGGTCGAAATCAAAGAGGTGGAAGAACAAATTACAACAGTATCGAATGCTATAAGTGCAACAAACAGGGGCATTACGCGAAGGATTGCAATTCCTACAGTTGCCACAACTGTGGAAAGATGGGACATCTTGCTAGAGACTGTCGATCGAGGAGGAGAGTTGAAGAAACGTCTAACTTTGCCCTAGAATCAGAATCGAATGAAGGATTCTTGTTAATGGCGCAGAAGGAAGAAGATGCAGAGAGTGACACAATGTGGTACCTCGACTCAGGTGCAAGCAATCACATGTGTGGTCACAAACACCTGTTCAAAGAATTAAAGACTGTCGAAGATGGACACGTCTCATTTGGAGATGCCTCGAAGGTGAAGGTCGAAGGAAAAGGAACTATATGTTTCTTACAGGAAAAAGGTGTAGTAGGATCAATCGAAGGAGTCTACTATGTACCAAATCTCAAAGCAAATATCTTGAGTTTGGGACAACTAACAGAGAAGGGGTATTCGATACTCATGGAGGATCGAAACCTGCAGCTGAAGGACAAGACAGGATGTCTAGTTGCCTTAGTCGAAATTGGGAAGAATCGAATGTATAAGCTGAACCTGAAGAGCATTCGAGAGAAATGCTTGCATGTTAATGTCGAAGACCAAGCATCCCTATGGCACTTGCGTTTTGGACACTTACATCAGGCTGGACTAAGAAGACTGTCGAAGAAGAATATGGTGCATGGACTACCAGACGTGGAGTTCGATGAAAAATTCTGTGAAGACTGTGTTTTTGGCAAGCAAACCAGAACATCCTTTCAAAAGAAGGCAGAATATCAGGCAAAGAAAATTCTGGAACTAATCCACACTGACATATGTGGACCAATCACTCCAGAATCATTCAGTGGCAAGAAATACTTCATTTCTTTCATCGATGACTATTCGAGAAAGACTTGGGTGTATTTTCTGAAGGAGAAGTCTGAAGCATTCGAGACATTTAGAAAGTTTAAAGTGATGGTTGAAAATGCAACTGACAGACGCATCAAGGCGCTTCGATCAGACAGAGGAGGAGAATATACTTCGACAGCATTCATGAAGTACTGTGAGGAACAAGGCATAAGAAGATTTCTGACCACAGCATACTCACCTCAACAAAATGGAGTAGCTGAGAGGAAGAATCGAACAGTGCTTGATATGGTTCGATCAATGCTGAAGAGCAAGAACATGTCGAAGGAATTTTGGGCAGAAGCTGTACAATGTGCAGTTTATGTCCAGAATAGATGTCCTCACTCGAAGCTTGGAGACATAACACCTCAAGAAGCCTGGAGTGGACAGAAGCCAACTGTGTCTCACTTTAGAATTTTTGGAAGCGTGGCTTATGCACATGTGCCTGATCAAAGGAGAACGAAGCTGGAGGATAAGAGTCAGAAGTATATACTTATTGGGTATGATGAGAAATCGAAAGGCTATAGGCTTTTCGACCCAATAAACAAAAAGGTGATTGTAAGCAGGGACGTTCGAGTAAATGAAGCAAGCAGATGGGACTGGAGCAGATCGATTGAAGCTCTCGTCGAAGAAGAAGAAGCAGCACCAGTTGTTGTGCCAACAGACACTTCGACAGAACCTGAAGATTCCGATGATGAAAATGAGCCTTCACAACCCAGATTAAGAAGTCTGCAAGATTTGTATGAAAACACAGAAGAGGTACACCTTGTATGCTTGCTGGCAGATACTGAAGATGTAAGTTTCGAAGAAGCTATGAGAAATCGAAACTGGAAGAATGCAATGGATGAAGAAATCAAAGCCATCGAAAAGAACAATACTTGGGAACTAGCAGAGTTACCAAAAGGAAGTCAGACTATTGGCGTGAAGTGGGTATTTAAGAAGAAGATGAATGCTGAAGGCGAGATCGAAAGATACAAAGCAAGGCTGGTAGCGAAAGGCTATAAGCAGAAAGCAGGAATTGATTATGATGAAGTGTTTGCGCCTGTTGCCAGAATGGAAACTATTCGATTACTCATTTCACATGCAGCTCAATACAAATGGCCAATACAACAGATGGATGTCAAGTCAGCGTTCCTGAATGGTGTGCTCGAAGAAGAAGTATACGTCGAACAGCCACCAGGATATATGAAGATCGAAAGCGAAGGCAAAGTGCTGAAATTAAAGAAAGCACTCTATGGGCTGAAGCAAGCGCCAAGAGCGTGGAATACTCGAATAGACACGTACTTCAAAGAAAATGGCTTTCAGCAATGTCCTTATGAACATGTTGTATATGTAAAGAAGGCTGGAGAAAGATTGCTGCTTGTTGCCCTCTACGTCGATGACCTGATTTTTCTGGGCAACAACAAACAGTTAATTGAAGAATTCAAAAGAGATATGACACAGGAATTCGAGATGACAGACTTAGGTCTGATGAAATATTTTCTTGGACTGGAGGTTCGACAAGAAGAAGATGGCATTTTTGTCTCTCAGGAAAAGTATGCCAAAGATATTCTGAAGAGGTTCAACATGGATAGCTGCAATCCAATCTCGACACCAATGGAACCTGGAGCAAAGCTTTCGAAATTTGATGGGGGAGAACGCGTCGAAGCGAACAAATTTCGAAGCTTGGTTGGAAGCCTCCGATACCTTACTTGCACAAGGCCTGACCTCTCACTAAGTGTGGGAATTGTGAGTCGATTCATGGAGGAACCAATCTATGCTCACTGGAAAGCTTTAAAGAGAATTCTTCGATACGTCCAAGGAACTGTGTCACTTGGAATGTTTTATTCGAAGGCAGAAGAGTACAAGCTGACTGGATACTCAGATAGTGATTGGTGCGGGGATGTTGATGATCGAAAGAGCACCTCAGGCTATGTTTTCTTCATGGGAAACACTGCTTTCACATGGCTTTCGAGGAAGCAGCCAATTGTGACTCTCTCGACGTGTGAAGCTGAATACGTTGCAGCATCTTGGTGCGTGTGTCATGCAATTTGGCTAAGGAGATTGCTAAACAAAATAGAATCGAAACAGGAAGACGCAACATTGATAAGAGTTGATAACAAATCTGCTATCGAACTGGCGAAGAATCCAGTAAATCACGAAAGGAGCAAGCACATTGACGTCCGCTTCCATTTCATTCGAGAACACGTGAAGGAAGGAAGTGTCGAACTTAAACATGTTGCAAGCAAGGACCAAGCAGCAGACATTTTGACCAAACCACTATCGAAGGAGCTGTTCGATAGAGGCAAGAAGATGTTGGGCATGATTGATCGGAAGAGCATTTAAATTTATGGGGGAGTTTTGTTGGAATAAATTTAAATGTGTATGGGGGAGTTCAAAAGTTTATTCTCTTGGGTAATCAAACTATCCTAGGGACCTGATAGCATTCATTACTGCATTTAATTACTTGTCCTTTCTTGTCTGGCCTTATCTCTATATAAGGACCAGACCTCTTTGTAAAACAAAAAAAAAAGACATTTGAATATAAGAGAAGATTTTAGAGAAAAGTCTGTTCCTCCTCCCTCCGTCTAAAACCTTATATCTTCTGTCTTCATCCATCAGCGACAACAGTCCCACCAAGGTCTTCAATCACCTTTGCAAGATGTGTTTTCTTTGCATCATCGTTGATATTCATCAACATGATTCTAATGCATTGTTTAGTTGATGGATCACCATGGTTTTAAATTGCGGTTGCGGTCGCGAATGCGGTTGCGATCGCGTGTGTTGCGATGCGTATTGCTGCGTGAATTTTTATTGAAAGATATTTAAAATACATCATTGAAAAACTTTTGATGTTAATCTTTTACATTACAAATGAGATTAAATTGAGATTTTGGATTCTCAAACTTTGAGTTAGGATGAAAATGTTAGAACATAAAACTCAAATTGAAGGTTTGATAAGGGTGGAAGATAGAAAATTGGGAAAGATGAAGTTGAGAGAGAATTAGAGAAAATAGAGTAATATTTGATGAATAGTAATTTGACATTAATTTTGAATTGGGAATATTACAACAGTATTTATACATTGAGATAATAAAATGATACAACTCAAAAATACAACTAAAGTGACTCTACAAATAAATTCTGTTAGTTTTGGAAGGGTAAAAACAGAATTTAATTGCAATTAACACACCACCTCACTTTAGTTGCTCCAAGTCCACCATGCTCAAGCACTTCTTTAGCCTCTTGAACACATCATTTGTCACACCCTTTGTCAACAAATCCGCGACTTGGTCTTCGCTTCGGCAATAGCTCAATCTAAGCTTTCCATCACCGACCAATTCTCTCAATTAATGAAACCGCATCTCAATATGCTTGCTCCTTCCGTGTGCAATCGGATTCTTCGCAAGATTTATTGCGGAAACATTATCTACAAACAGTGTGGTGGCAGCATCATCACCACATCCCAATTCCTTCAATAGATTCATAAGCCGCATAGCTTGACACGCACCTAACGACGCCGCAATGTACTCGGCCTCACAAGAAGAGAGTGCTACAACCGGTTCCTTTTTCGAATACCAAGAGATTGGTGTACTACCAAACATAAAGATGTACCCCGCCGTCGATTTTCGGTCATCTTTATCTCTGCACCAATTAGAATCCGTGTAGCCAAGTAAATTGCACTTACGCCCCGTGTTCGATGCGGGAAAGAGAATTCCGCAACCAAGAGTACCTTTCACATATCTAAGGATCCTCTTGACCTCCGCCAAGTGAGACAGCTTAGGTCTCTCCATGAATCTACTCGCAATACCGACACTAAAAGCCAAATCTAGTCGCGTATTGCACAAATACCGTAACGATCCAATCAAGCTCCGGTAAAGCGTTGGATTGACATCATCCTCCTCATCACTTTTGGGCAGCTGCATTCTAGCCTCACAAGGTGTAATAGAAGCATTACAATGCTCCATATCACACTTTTTTAAAATATCTAGAGCATACCTCCTTTGGTGCATAAGCAACCCCACTTTTGACTTGTGAAACTCTATGCCAAGGAAGTAATTCATGACACCAAGGTCTGTCATCTCAAACTCTCTCATGAGGTCACTTTTGAACCTTGAAACACTCTTGTCATGGCTGCCTGTAATCAAGAGATCATCAACATACAAGCAAAGTATAATAACACCATCATTCGTATCCGATCTCACATAAACTCCATGTTCGGATACACATCGTTTGAAACCAATGTCAATAAGAAAGTTGTCAATACGTTTGTTCCAAGCTCTTGGAGCTTGTTTCAAACCATACAACGCCTTGTGTAGCTTGTAATACTTCATCTCTTGATTTTTTATCACGAAACCGGGTGGCTGCCCCACATAGACTTCCTCAATAAGAGGACCATTCAAAGACGCAGATTTGACATCCTTTTGGTAAACGATCCAATTGTTGTTATGCGCAATACCAACAACCAAACAAATAGTCTCTAATCTAGACACCGGTGCGAATACCTCCTCATAGTCTATACCTTCTCGTTGCAAGAACCCCTTCGCCACTAATCGAGCTTTGTGCTTGATTACTTCACCTTCGGGATTTGCTTTAACCTTATAGACCCATCACACACCTATCGATTTCTTTTCAAGTGGTAAATTGACCAACTCCCAAGTACCATTTTTCTCAATAGATTCCAGCTCCTCTTTCATTGCACATATCCACTTAGGATCACTTAAGGCTTCTTCCTCATTTACCGGTTCGGATTCGGCCATAAGCGCGAAATGAACAAAATCACCATCGTTATTCACTTCGTTATCTTGGAATCTTTCGTAATCTCGGAGTCTATGAGGCAAGGCTCTTTGCCTTACTGGTCTACCATTATTAAAAACATCATTTTGCGCTACTGTAGGTGCTGGTACAGCGGTGTCGGTAGCCTCCGGATCAGTGATTTCAAAAAATTGCTGCTGCTGTTTTTCTATGAGTAATCGATTACTGCCAGTAGGGTAATCGATTACTGCTGCATTTTCTGCAGTTTTGACTTCATCAAAAGTCACATCCCGGGTTATGACGATCTTCCGATTTTTTCCATAGAACAACTTGTACCCTCCAGTAGATTGGTATCGTACAAATATCAGCTTCTCACCCTTATCATCCAATTTCTTCCAAAGTTGGTCCGGTATATGACGATATGCAATCGATCCAAAAACGTGCAAATGATTCAAATTCGGTTTGAAGCCACTCCAAGCCTCTTCCGGTGTGAGTTTCTCCAGCTTCTTAGTGGGACACATATTCAACAAGTAGGTGGCTGTAGACACGGCCTCACCCCACAATTCCTTAGGCAAATTTTTCCCACAAAGCATACTACGCACCATGTTCATTATTGTACGATTTTTCCTCTCGGCATCCCCGTTTTGTTGAAGCGTATACGGAGGCACCACCTCACGTACAATTCCCTCAAGATCACAAAAATTCCCAAACTCACTAGAGGTATACTCACGTCCACCATCCGTTTTGAGAATTTTGAGCTTCCGACCGCTTTGGCGTTCCACCATGGATTTGAACTTCTTGAAAACTCCAAATACCTCATCTTTTCTCTTGATAAGATATGTCCAAAGCTTCCTACTAAAATCGTCAATGAACGTAACAAAATATCGATTGCCACCATAAGTCTCTACTTGCATCGGTCCGCAAACGTCGGAACATACCACCTCAAGTAAGCCTTTGGTTCTTCGACCCGCATCTTTGCTAAACACATTCTTGTGCTGTTAAACCTTCACACATTCCTCACACAATTCAGTTGGAATACTAATGTGTGGCAGCCCCATTACCATTTCACTTTGTTGCAACTTTCTTAGATCCCTAAAATTAAGGTGACCAAGACGGTAATGCCATTACCACTCATCTCTACTTGCCGCGGTAGCTAGACAACGATGCTCCATAACCTTTAACTCAACCTTAAAGGTTCCATTGGCAGCCATCGGCGCTTTTAGAATCAACACACCATTTGAATCCAAAACACGTAAAATCTTGTCCTCCAACCAAATTTTGTATCCTCTTTCAAGTAATTGGACAATGCTTAAAAGATTACACTTAATTCCCGGTATATAAAATACATCTTTGATCCTTGAATGTCCACCATTCGTTTTCTGATCAAAACATCTCCTACCCCTTCGGCGCTTAAAGTGGTGTCGTCGGCAAATTTGACTTTACTTTTTGCCGCTTGATTGATTTGCACAAACCAATCTTTTCGACCCGTCATATGTGTTGAACAACCGGAATCCAAGTACCACTCATCTCTCCCTTGGACTCCATCACGAACGGTAACCAATGCACTTTGATCCGAATGCGTTTTCTTTCTATTTTCCGGAACGGTACAGCTGTTGTCCCGCAAACTGTTACTGCTGCAGTTGCTGCCCGGAACATCCATAATGCCATAACTCTCCTCCTTGATCATTACTAGAAGTGTGTCCTCATCATATACCTCTTCCATAGCAACCTTGGCTTTATTTTTGTGACTCTCATTCGATTTACCACGACACGAATTTGCAAAGTGTCCAAATTTTCTGCACTTGTAGCATTGCACCTTACTCACATCACGCTTCTTAAAACCATTGCTATGACCACTATCCTTGGAGCTACTTTCACCCTTTTCACTCGTCAAATGCTTTGAATTTTGCGAATCATTTGAACTAAAATTCTGAAAATTTGATTTACCTCTCGCCGCAAATTTTCCTTTCGACCTCTTATTCTTTTCATTGAAACGCGTTTGCAAAGCAATCTCCGCTTTGGCTTTGTCGGCGCCTCTCTCATCCATCCTTTGTTCATGTGCCTCTAATGAACTTTGCAATTCATCCTTGCTCAAAGTTGTTAGATCCTTTGATTCTTCAATAGCCACAACTATGTTGTCGAAACGCGACGTTAATGAACGCAATACTTTCGATACAACATTCTGCTCAAGAATCGTTTCCCCACAAGATTTGATTTGATTAACTAATCGGGTAATGCGCGTAATGTAGTCGTTGATCGTTTCTTTGTCTTCCATTTGTGTTAACTCTAATTGTTGCTTGTAAGTTTGTAACCTTACAACCTTCGCTTTGACGGTATCGGCATATGCTTTCTCCAAGATTTCCCATGCTTGCTTCGCCGATTCACAATCGCCAACCTTCTCGAAATTGTCGTTATCAACACATAAATGAATCAAGAATAGTGCTTTGTAATCCTTCTTCTTCTCTTCTTTGTGTTTAACTCTTTGAATGTCGATAGCCTCTGCCCCTAATTGTGTAACTCCATTGACGACGATCTCAAACACCTCTTGATAACCAAACAAGACCCTCATTTGTTTCGCCCATTTATCATAGTTCTTCGAATCAAGAATCGGGAGATTGGTGGGAATTCGATCATTGGAAACGGTTGCCATTGTTGCAGCGGATTAGGATCGATAACCAAGGCTCTTGATGCCAAATGTTAGAACATAAAACTCAAATTGAAGGTTTGACAATGGTGGAAGATAGAAAATTGGGGAAGATGAAGTTGAGAGAGAATAGAGTAATATTGGATGAATAGTAATTTTGACATTAATTTTAAATTGGGAATATTACAAGAGTATTTATACATTGAGAGAATAAAATGATACAACTCAAAAATATAACTAAAGTGACTCTACAAATAAATTATGTTAGTTTTGGAAGGGTAAAAACAGAATTTAATTGCAATTAACAGAAAATATGTGAAGAAACATTGGTGAAGTTGTTTGATGTGAATTCTAACGTGGTTGAACGCGTGATTTCAAATCACACCGCGATTGTGACCTGATGCGGATGCAGACCGCATCAACAATATCGCGGTCGCAATTGCGGTTGCGGACTGTAATTTAAAACCATGGGCCTCACTTATGTGTTTGAAAAATGTGCTTGTTTCTTGCTCTCATCTCTAATGAGCTGCTTATAAATAAAATTACCTTGAGAAATATTGAATTCCTTTAGTGATGCAGTTCCAGAAAAGCACTTGCTACCACTCATTGACCTTGCCATGCCAGCAAGTAACTCATCAAGACTTATGTCAGGATTTCCCCTAGAAGACTTTGCTAGTTTTTCGTATACTTGTAAGCGATCCCGAGCTTTTTTCAAAGAAAAGATCATAGTATTTTTTGCAGGTGCCAGCTGGTTTCACATGTGGAATCTTTAGTACCTCTCCCTCTCCCTATTGATAATGTGGATGACTGCAAATTATTGGTACCATTTTCTTGATATTGTTCATAACTATTGCTAGAAGTTGCTTCTAACGTTGGGTTGCTTCGTAGTGGCATGAAGAAGGGACTTGGAAAGGAATGGAGATTTATGAAGACTTGGGAAAAATGATATGAAGGCATTTGGCCAACTGGTCCAGGGTGTGGTCAACGGGGTAAACCCTGTTGACGAAAAAGTCTATTGTCCTTTTTTTTTAGTTTTCCTTGTGTAGTCTCTTTTATAATAGTCATGCAATCTTGTAATAACTTGTACTTGAATGTAATAACACCTTGAATGTACTTTGTGACAAAAAAAATCTCTTGTAATATTTTTGTATAAATGAAATTCGTTTTTCAACATCAAAGCTTCTCGCCTTGTATCCTTACCCTTTTTCTTTACAAAGCACTAATCCATTCATCAATAAAAAGTAACTAAGTTACAGAGAGCAAAACCCTAATCCTCATGAAAAGCACTTGGTCACTAAGTACTGTAAATATCCCACATATTGAGATCAAACCAACCATTTGTATTCATACCAAGAACATTTGACCTAAGAAATGATGTATGATGCATATGGCTGATTCTCCTAAATGAACAATTGATAAGAGACTTGCGTATGAAGATGAATGAGACAATAGGACAGATAAAACAAAATGTGGCAGGACAAATTTGGGATATGACAAGAGGGAGTCCTAAATAGAAATACATTGAGGGTAGTATTAAGAAGAGGGGCATTGAGTAATGAGTTTGTTCATTTAAGACACTTTGTATTAATTCTATTAAAGAGTTGACTTCCTTTTATGGATAGAGTGACCCCAGACATATGTGTTGTTTGCACTGTACTGGGTTAACAAACCTTGTGTGTTTCTTATTATTTTTCTTTTGATTCATTATTGTTGTCATAATGTGTTAAATATGGTTTGACAAATTGTCCTAGACATCTGTCCATGAGGAATAAAATTTCAACAACATACTCAGGTAACAGATTTCCCCTTTTGGAATCCTGCCACTTGGATAATCACCTATTAAGGCGAGGTATTTTAGTTTATACAATCCTCTATTTTTCCAATTCTTACATATCCATAAAGGATTCTCCTGTCAGAATCCTTCAATATCGTCATATTCCGAGATTTGAAGTGTTATTACACTTTCGTAAATTCTCATCGTCGGATGCTAACTCGATCCTAAGATGTTTTCACTTACCAGTTAATATTCTTTAGGTAAGCACATACATGGGTAGCAATCATGATTATTTCATTAATTATCCTAATTGAATAATTGAAGAGACATTTCTCTTTAGTTCTGACGTCAATCAACATTGACTTTCATACATTCAAATACTAAAGTAACTAGGATTTAACTCATACACATGCTAACTCATACACATGCTAACTCAATCACAATTACTCATGAACAAAACATACAAGCTTGTTAACCATCATACATATAAGTCTTAACACTCAAGTCACACCACAAGGACATACAAGTGAAGACAAATAAGTTTGTAAGAGGTGCAATCGATTAAACCATAACTTCAATAGATTTCTTGACCACTTTTCCTTACAAATTTCTAAGTCTCGGGGGTTTTAATCAATTGATCAATCGATTTCACCTGCATACTATTTAAAAATAACACAATTACAAGGGTGGCAATCGATTAATGTCATGGTGCAATCGATCTCAACTGCAATTCTTTTAAAAAATTCAAGTTCTAACTCATTTTTTAAGCAACTAACACACAAATAAACCATTCCTAACATCATTCAACATGTTAATAAGATTAAATCACACCAAAAGCAGCACATGCAAGGTATCAACCTATGATCATGCCGAATTTCATGATGCATTCATAAAATACACATGCATTGTCTATTCTAAGAAAGGGTTCAAGTATCCTCCTACAGGAATTCTAATGTGAATTTGAGCTAGAGACTAACTAGAAACCCTACCTTAGGGTTTAAACCTGATATTGAAGATGAGAAGATGATGGTCACTAGATGATTAAGCCAATATCTTGCTTGATTCACTTCCAATAAGCCAAGATCTTTCACATACAATGGAGATTTATGATGAAACTTCAAGAACTTATCCCTCATTCTTAAAGAAAATCGCCTTTCCGTCTCTCTCATCTTATACCACTTAAAAGATTCAGACTCTAGTGAGAGAATAACAAGAGATAAATGAGAGAAAACTTATCAAATTGGGCTTATATAGTGGCCTTGTGAAATGTCATTTTTTTCTCATGCACTTAATCCATTTTAACTAATGAATGTCATTCCCTTCATTAACTATGTTTAGGGCTTAGATCTAGGATTCTAACCTTTCCCTTAGACATTAACCTACCTGTTGATTCCTTAGGATTGGCATTAATTTTAGAAAACAAATAATGTAATCATCTCTGTTGTTTTAATATGTTGGGTTGAAGAAATTCAACATCTGGACCAACATGTCATGTACGATGTCACGACATCAGGTCTGTGACATCGCACATGTGTAGAAAACTGAATTAATTAATTCAGTATATATTCTGGGATCAGCAAGGATATCTGGTGAATATCCTAACTCCCAAGTGGAGGTCTTGAAGACTCAATCAGAAGATATATAGGCTCAAAATATGGAGATATATATGGAGAGATTCTAGGATTGAAGACCTTGTTTGTAGCAGAATTTTTCTGCTGAAGTTGTAACAGCAAAGAACAAGTCAGCTGCGATTTCTGAAGGCCCAAATCCAGTTGGGTGATTAGGTTATAAATAGCTGATTGTAACCTAGTTTTTGTAAGCCTCTTAGAATGAGTTTTTAGGGGTGTGTGTAAGGTAAACCTCCCAATCTGTGGGAAGGTTACCATGTGTATCTCAGTGGTAAATACTGAGAGTTGTTGTAACTCAAAGCCTGTAGGCAAGAGTGATTTTGTTCTTGAATGAAGTTGTGAAGCAAGTTCAAGGTGTGTTAACATTACATTGTATTTGTAGTGATAGGAATGGAAACTGGAGGTTTCTATCTAGGAGTTCCTAGGTATAGATTGCATTGGGTAGGGATTAAGTGATGAGTTGTAAACGGGTGAGTTTAACTCTGAATTGATACTACTGATAGTGGATCTTCTTCCTGGCTTGGTAGCCCCCAGATGTAGGTCATGTTGGACTGAACTGGGTTAACAATTTCCTGTGTTTGTTTTCCTTCTGCATGTGTTTATTACTGTCATAACTCAGCAGGTATTCCAGTCAGCTTATCAAGATGATAACTGACCTGGCATAGAGCCTTCTGTTTGAATGTCAATCAGAAAGTTGTAACATTCATCAGGGATAGTGCATACTGAATGATAAGTTGGTTAACTTTAGTTCAGTATTTAATTAAGTTTGTTCTTCTCAAGGATAACAGACATGGCTGAAGGATCATAGTGAAATTGTCAAACTGGATGTTTTGACAGTTGATACTGAAGGATGATACTGAAGTAGAGACTAGTTGGTCTTTTCCAGTATTGTAAACTTAGCACAGCACGTTTCCAGGAACATAACAGAATCAGCATATGTTCTGGATGTCGAACTGAATGTTGTGACATTCATTCCCAACAGCAGGTGCTAAAGTGTAGGATGATTGGTTTTTCTGGCTCAGTATTTTTCTCAGGGATTCAATAGCTTAGAGAAAAACCAGGAAACCAACTACTAACCTACAATTAATGAACCTAACAAATAGCCAAATTGTTAGCAATCTAATAAGTGAAAATTAGATTAACATGTTCAACCTTTAATTCAGGAAATACAAGTAAAAGATACACACACTGGAACAATGTAACAGATGATGTCCACAAACAACAGTAAGACATCATGCTGATAACTATGGAAGAAAACAACAGAAGTGAGTGCTAGGTTTGATTTCTGTTGAGTCTTTCTTCCTGAAGCACAGAACCAGGGGTTCATACATTCTAGGGTGACATAGAATGAGATGTCGTGACATCTGTGAACCTGTGCATATTAGTACAGTGGTTAATAACTATCTTGCTGTATTAGTTACAATGTTAGATCAGATGTCATGACGTGGTGGATAACATCTGAATTCTGACTACACCAGAATTTCACTACCAATTAATGACTAATGATGCATTACTGAAATGTAGGATATTACACCTTTCATGTGTTTTACTAATGTTTCCTAAATCCCCTTTCAGACAATGTTTCAGAAGTTAACCGACACTCACTTCATTCTTGTTGTTGTTGATTATGTGTACGTAGGCTTAGACATTGTCAACCGGAGTACTTATGGTTGTCATGCATTCATATTCAAGCAATATCGACGGTATTGTGTTGTTGCAAATCTGTTCCACAAAATGTTAATGGATATTATAAAAAACATGTTTATCTTTAATTTAACAATGAAGAACTAAGCTAACTATTCACATTTGCTCTAAAATTTGATTTGGTTTTATTTTGCATATTTCAATAGAATAGAGGTTCTGCAAATGTGAGCAAAACGACAATCTGAATCCATTTTTTATAGAAAATTTTGAAAATTAAAGGGGTTATAACTAGCCTAATAATAATAATATTTTAAAAAAAAATAGTAATATTATGGAAGTTTGTATGAATGTTAATATAAAACCACCGGTTTTTATGTAGCGAGAGCCAAAATTACAGTGTTTTTATAAAATGCAATTCTTTCAAATTATGGAGGTTAAGTTGCCATAATAACACTTTTTAAGTTGCCAAAGCTATTCAGTTTTTTTTTGTAATGTATGTATAAATAGTAATGTATATGTCTTAGATGCCCAAAAGTGCTTATTTGAGCTATCAAATGTGGGTATCTTTCACTCCTTTTTGTCGAGAAAGTGTTCGAAACTGCCATTGCTTTTGTTGATTTGCAATACAATGTGAAATGATCTTGGTACCTTTAATTTGTGTGTTATTGTGCAGGAACTAGGCATAAAAGAGTAGAAAACAAAGGCACAAGAAAGATGGCAAAGGAACCAAGAAAGAATGCAAACATCAGCAAGCTCGCTAGGCGAGTGAGGTAGCGAAGTGCTCGCTAGGGGAGCACTCAGCGAGATTCCAGCGAACACTCCCAGACTTGGACAAAACCAAAGCTAGCAGTTACTCGCTAGGCGAGTATCCAGTGAGGAAGCAGCGAGCAATTCCAGTAGCAAAACCTTCAGAACTCGTTATGGCGAGGGAAGTAGCCAAGTACTCGCTAGGCGAGCGTCCAACGAGCAGGTAGCGAGCAATTCCAGTAGCAAATTCATCAAGGCTCGCTGGAGCGAAGGAGAGAAGTGAGGGCTTCGCCAGGCGAAGGATTGTTCGCCTAGCGAACATATGCAACTTTTCTGGGATGTTTCTTCTGGGCGCAGGTGCCTCTGGTGGCTTATTTTTGGGCTCACTAGGCGAACCATTCTGCTCGCCTAGCGAGCATGACAGCTCAGTAACCAGTACTATAAGTAGCAGGGACTACTTTTTGGAAAGGACACTTTTAAAAAAACAACTTTTACACTTAGATATTTTTCAACATTTTTCTTGGGATCATATTTTTTGTACCCTAAAAACCCATTTTCTCATATTTTCTTCATCTCTTAACAATATTTTGCAAAAAGAAGGTGGATTCCCATCCAATCTCGATTCTTCAACTCGGATGTTGATCAACCTTCTTTCGAAACTTGTTGTGCAAGCTACCATGAAAATGAGTAGCTAAGTCCTTCATTTTATCAAGGTTAGATGTAGATGATCATAAGCTTTGTGTGTATATGGGATGATCTTCATTTGTAAACTCTTTGATGATGAATATATGGTGAAAACCTTATTTTATTGATAACTCTTTGTGTTGGTTTATGATCGAGAGATGTTTTCCAACTTTTGACCTAGGTTTTCATCCATCCTTGTTCTTTAGCTAGAGATAGTAATGAATGATTTTGTTCACTAAAAAGTTGAACCTAAAAGTTGTCATTTTGATAGATTGTGTGAGAGATCAACAATGGATCAAAATGGGAAAACCCACAATGTGTGTTAGAGATAAACCCATTGGGAGGACTTTGTGAATGTGTTTATCATCTAATGGAGTTTATGAGTTATGTTTGATCGAACATATGCATGCAAAGTGATCGTCGAACCCTAACTTTGATAATATTTCTCAAATCGTAAAACCAAAACTTTTACAGCAATTTCTTACTTTTTATGCAAGCTACAGTGACTAAAAACTAAAACCCCCTTGTTACGATAAGTTGAGAACTTAACAACTGTCGAACGGAGGCGATATCACACAATCCCTATAGAGACGATAACAAACCCCGATACTCTAATCTATTATCCAACAAAATGGCGCTGTTGCCGGGGATTGTGAATTGATATTGCGAGCATTGCAATAGTTGCTAAATTTTTAACTCTCGAATTTTCGACTTGTGCTTGTTAATTTTTTTTGGTTTAGTGTGCAGCTTTCGTTTTATGCGAGGGCAGGTTCTTGAGGACCAACTTCTTTTTGATCCCGAGATCTAAAGAACCGCAAGGAGACTGAATAGTAGAACGAGACGAATGAGGCAACAAGCTAGACAACGACAAGAACAAGGAGAAGGTTCTTCTACAACACACACACCACCTTTCATACCTATCATGGATCCACCACCACAACCACCGCCCGCTTCCACACCATGTGTCAACAGTCCGAGGAATACAGCTCAATTTGCCAACCACACGGGAAGGCAAGCCGAGATGAAGACGGGAACTATTAACTTGCTATATGGAAGTCCATTCACCAGAATGGACCATGAAGACCCCTTTGCTTTTCTCACCAAATTTTACGAGATAGCATTGGCGGCCGGAGTTGATCAAGCTCAAGAGCTACCGTTGTTCAAAAGACTATTTCCTCATGCTTTGCTCAGCAAAGCCAAAGATTGGTACTTGGATCAAACACCTGTAGTCATGACGGATTGGAACGTGTTGGAAGAGAAGTTCATTGAAAGATTTTTCTCCCACAACCGGTTCATGGAATCCAAAACGGCTATCTCCGTGTTTTCGCAAGGAACCAACGAATCATTGAATGAGGCATGGGAAAGATTTAAATCCATGCTTCGAAAGTGCAAAGGGCATGGTTTTGACGAACTGACGCAAATCCACATCTTCAAGAATGGCCTTCAACCTAATTGCAAGACTTTGTTGGATGCTACCTCGGGTGGTTCTTTGTTGTCTAAAAGCGCCGAAGAAGCTACTGATATCATTAACCGTATGGCTCTAAATGACCTCCAAAGTCAAAGTAGAGGCAACACTTTGAAGAAACCGGGACTGCTAGAACTTGGGACAAACGATGCTATTCTTGCCCAAAATAAACTCATTTCACAACAAGTTGAACTCTTAACTCAACAAATAAAAGAGTTGAGAGAACCTTCAAAAGCTAAACAAATAGCTTGTTGTTAGCTTTGCAAGGGTGATCATGACACCGGGTTTTGTCCACCTCTCGGGTTCGAAGAAGTGAATTACATGGCAAACCAACGAGACTACCAACCGAGGCAACAACAACAACAACCGTATCAACAACATCCTCAAAATCAATAACAACACTTTCAAGGGAATCAAGGGTTCCAACCAAGGGCTAACTATCACCATAACCAAGGTTACGGGGGTGGTACTTCTAGCCGTCAAAATCCTTACCAACCTCAACAACCGCCGGTCGTGACTTCAAAGTTAGAAGAGACATTGACACAATTTATGCAAATGTCGATGGCTAATCAAAAGAGCAACGATACGGCAATCAAAAATCTCGAAACTCAAGTCGGTCAACTTGCTAAACAACTAGCGGAACAACAACCCGGACCATCTTTTTCGGCAAACACACAAACGAATCCAAAAGAGAATTGTAAAGCGATAACGACGAGAAGTGGAAGGGAGTTGATTAGTGAGAGTAAAAAAAGAGATGAGAGTGAAAAAAGAGAGGATGAGAAAAAAGATGAGGAGAAAAAAATAGAGGATAACATTGATGGTGAAGTTGGGGAGTGGAGTGAGGAAGAAGTTGAAAAGGATGAAAAAAATGGTGAAGTAGAAAATAAAGAAAGTGTGGAAGTCGAAAAAAATAAGAGTGATGAAGTGAAGGTGGAGGGAGTAAAAAAGAAAAGAGAGAGGAATTCTAGAGTTTCTAAAGGAAAGGAGGTAGTGGGCGCTACTCCAATCCAAAACCTTCCGTATCCACACGCTTCATCTAAGAGGGAGAATGAACGGCATTACGCCCAGTTCATGGATATATTCAAACAACTTAAAGTGAACATTCCGTTTGCCAAAGCATTGGAGAAAATGCCTAAGTATGCGAAATTCATGAAAGACATACTTACTAAAAAGCGGAGGTACACGGAACCCGAGACAATCTTGCTTGATGCACGATGTAGTGCCATCATTCAAAAACCTATCCCAAGGAAGGAATCCGATCCGGGCTGAGTCGTTTTACCGGTAACCATTGGAGACACCTACATGGGTAATGGCTTGATTGACTTAGGATCTAGCATCAATTTAATTCCCCTATCCATTGTTAAAAGATTGGGAAATGTTGAGATCAAATCTACAAGGATGACTTTACAACTAGCTGATAAGTCTACCACTTCACCATATGGAGTTGCTCAAGAAATGTTAGTGAAGGTGGACAAATTCTTCTTCCCAGTTGATTTCATTGTGATTGATATGGAAGAGGACGACGATGCTCCGCTTATTCTTGGCCGACCATTCATGAAAACCGCACGCATGATGATTGACGTTGACGACGGTTTGATGAAAGTAAGGGTCCAAAATGAAGAGGTAGCCTTCAATCTTTTTGAATCCAAAAAGCATCCTAATGATAAGCATGATTCTTTCTGAATCGATGCCACCAAGGAGAAACTTGTGGAGGTCGCAAACCAGGTTCATGTTTCTAATCCATCAAAAAGATCTCTTATCGGAGTCTACAAAGTTTCGACCGAAAATAAAGGAAAAGAGATGGAAGAATTGTTGCATGAATTAGAGTCTTGTGGAGAACTTGTTTATCATGAAAAGACAAGCGAAGGCTTGGATATGACAAAGAAAGTGGAGGAGCCAAAACTAGAGCCACATTTGAAGTATGTGTTCCTTGGTGATAACTGTACTAAACCGATGATCATTAGCAATACTTTGTCCACAAAAGAGGAGAATCAATTGATACGAGTGCTGAAAAAGAAGGAAGTTGTCAAACTAGTAGAGGCCAGGATGAATTGTTCTATCTCTGATGGTGAATGGGTGAGTGTTGTGCAAGTAGTTCCGAAAAAGGGTGGTATCAGATTTTATCGAAGGTTCATCAAGAACCTCTTGAAGACAACAAAGCCCTTGAGGAAGTTGCTCAACAAAGCCGGATCGTGAAGACCGTTGAATCGTCGAGCTTATCCGATGTTAAACAAGCGCTTGTTGGGAGGCACCCCAACATTGTAAGTATTTACAGCTTTCTGTTGTGTGGTATTGGTGTTCAACTTGAAGAAACTTGCTGAAATGTGCTTTGCATGCTGTTTTGAAAAAACAAAATGCTGTCATGCTCGCTAGCTGCTCGCTAGGCGAAGGCAGTAGCGAGCGTAGCATGATAGAACTGTAATTCTGTTTCACAGGGCCACTCATATGGGCCCAAAACCATTTTAAATTGTTTTAGTCTGAACCTCACGAACTCAGTCACTTTTCACTTGCATCTAACAAAACCCTAACTGTTGCATTGCAAACCCTAACCGTTGCATTCCAAATTCAATTGACTTCTCCAACCAGGTTTGTTCTATCTCCATTACTTTATGCTTTCAAGTTGTAAATTCTGAAGTATGAGACATTTAGGGTGAATTTGGGAGATTGGGTATCATTAGGTTTTGCATGTATGTTTAGGTTTGCATGTATCTTTAGAACGATTCCTAGCTTGATAAATCACTTTGTTTCTGAAATGGGTACCATTAGACTTAGGGTTTTCTGAAATTGGAGTGTTAACAATGGAGAATTCAGAATCCCGTAACATTCGCTAGCATCTCGCTAGGCGAATCTGTGGCGAGCATTCGCTGCCACTTCGCTAAGCGAACCTGACAGTAGTTGGTTTTTCTGTTTTGCTCTCTAATCTGTTTTGTGGTTGTGCTGTTTCTTTTCTATGACTTTACATATGGCATCCAGGTCGAGTGTTTCGAAAAAGAGAAAGGCCGGGAGCACTTCCAATACTGTGCCGATTCAGTTTGACACCGACAAATTCATCGGGGCAAAGCAAGTCGCACGCTATGTGGCTTTGGAAAAAAGAAAAATCTTGCCAGAGAAGAGGTTTAATATCAACCCCGAAGGCGATTATCGGACATTTGATGGGTTGATTCATAGCAAGAAATGGGACCGGTTGATCTCTCCACTCGAGAGCTATGACATCGAGATAGTGCGTGAGTTTTATGCGAACGCACTGCCAAATGACGACGAGCCTTTCACTTGGACGACTAGAGTGTCTGGCCGTCAGGTTGCTTTCGATCGGGATGCTATCAACCGTGTGCTGGGTGAACCGCTCCATCTGGAAGCTAATGAGAGGGACACATACCATAGGGATTTGAGGCTCCACAGGGACACCGATGCTATTTCTGCAGCCCTGTTATTTGAGGGGAAGTCCGTTGAGGTGAACCCATCTGGGGTTCCTATGAGATACAATAGGGAGGACATGATTCCCTTGGCTCAGCTGATCCTAATGCTGGTTCTGACCAATATTAAACCCTAGTCACACACCTCAACCGTTCCAATCCCAGTGGCACACTTGGTCCACTGCATTCTCACTAATATTCAGATCGATGTGGCGAGAATCATTGCTATAGAGATGAAGTCTGTGGTTGAGAGTGGGCTGAAGTCGGGGGCACGAGTTAACTGCCCCCTTGCTTTTCCTTGTCTCATCATGGCTTTGTGCCAACAGTCGAGGGTGAAGTTGAAGGAGAATTGCGGTCCAAAACGCAACAGAAATTAAAATTTTCTCCTTTAGAGATCCTTACGAATGGTCATGATCAGTGATAGAATATTTATCTCTTGTGACGATTGAAACCTTTCGTGCAGATCTCTTGTGACGATCAAAACCTTTGATGCAGATCCATGGATCGATCACGAACGTTGAACGATGACAACGTCTCTACTCAGTCCACACGAACGGATTCCTTCAATCTCAATGCTAGCTGGTACGAATGAAGGCTTTGAGTGAGAGAGAGAGAGAGAGAGAGAGAGAGAAAATGAAAATAATGCAACCGCAATGAATGCTTCTGCACAAGGGTTCTATTTAGAGAACCACTTGTGTGGGCTTCAAGCTAAAAAGCCCACTTAAGTGTATTTTGGCCCATATCTTATAATATGCCCAAAATCACTTAAGCCCATGGTACCTTACCATATTTCGTATTCTAATCAAGTACACCGTACCTTACGATGTTCTATAATTCACTTAAGGGCACCGTACCTTACGGTATTCCTTAGTTACTCTATCTCTCATCAATCCGTCCTTTGTGTGTGACCCTGTAGGTTTTCGCGGCGTTGACAATTATATTAAATCATGTATTTAACATAATAAACAATGAGCGGTATCTAGCAACACATCACTGCTACCCAAGACACGAAAATCTCAAGTGATCTGACAAAACCTTCTGTGATAATAATTATGTGTATAATTACCCTTTTGCCCTTATGTCTATATTGAACACAAGGCATAGACCGTGTCATCCTTGTCCAGTTCAATATTGGGCCCATAGACATATATCCTGTTATGCAGGATGGGCAAATTCCATCTAGGTCACTCATGTCCCTCAGCATGCTTCGTGGAGTACCCATCAATTGTCTTTATGGTTATCCAGTTACGGACAACGTTGGATCAGCAATAAAGCACTCGACTCTACATCTAGGGTCCATAGTGGTTTCAGGTCGAAGAGTGGTATACACCATTATCACCATGAGAATAACTTATGACACTTTGCATAACCTTCTATATAGTATTCTCATAGCGGGTCAATCCGGTATAAATATTACTCCTAATATTCATACCTATGTTTAAGACTTGATAACTCTTTATCCATGATCCATGAGATGTGATCATCAGTCTACAAACATAATAGTCTTAATGCTTTAATGTTATCCCACTTCACACTAAAGCTCGACTACGGATACTTTAAGAATAGTGTCCTTATGTTTAATGTGTTCTCATGATTAAGTCACACTTAATACATTAAACAGACTATCTATTCCAGGGACTTTATTAATCAACCATGATAAAGAAAAAGCCTTTTATTATTAATAAATAATTCGATACAAGTACCAAAAGCATTGGCCTCTAGAGCTTACACCAACAGAAGCTACCCTCCCGCAGTCAAGTAAGGATTCCGTCAGCCATCGACGATAGATATGTGGCCAAGTACTGCAAGCCGAAGAACATCAGAGGCAGTGCAGCTGCTGATGATACCGGGGCTTCTGATGGTCCTGGTGTTTTTGCTCAGGGATTTGATCCTTTCCAGCAGGCTGTCTGTAATTATAATTGGGATTGGATGGCGGCAACTCAGCGTGCCATGATTGATATTCACGATTCTATGCAGTTGTTACAGTTGCAGGCACGTGACCCTTCCGGAGAGCATCCGATGATGACGCGTGAGCAGTTCCTGCAGCACGCTAGCTGGCCTGTGGACAGGCCTGTTTTCGGAGAGGGGGCGGGTGCTGGTGCTTCTGGTGTTGATACTTCTGGTGATGCTGATGATGATGATGATGGTGATGATGAGGATGGTTCCGGTTCTGAGGCCGGTAGTGATGAGAGTTCTGAGTCCTATGAGGACTAAGTTTTTATTTATGTTATGTTTTATTTTCTTGTATTTTTAGATATTTGGTTATGTACTTTTGGGATGTTTTGTCCCCCGCGCACATTTTTAAAATTTTGAAGTAATGATTGTGTTTATGTTTTAAATTATTGTGTTTGGTTTAAATTTCTTTTGTTTAATAAATTTTTGGTTGTTGAGGGTCAAACCTTCTAGATTGGTTGCTCCTCAAAGAAGTATCCAATGAAGGTGCATCTGAGCTTGGATGGCAATGATAAAAATAAACAAGTGAAAAATGCTAAGGCACATGGTTACCTCCGGTTAGAATTTTAGAATGCATTAAGAACTTTACTCTTTTCGTAATTGAATATTGTTCTTTTTGAAACATAATTGAATGAATGATTCATCTAGGACTTAAAACCACAAACTGTGAGGAAACCTCCATTGTACACTAAAATGCTGGATTCTAATAAACTGTGTGATTCATTTGATTCATGCTTTGTCTTTTATTATTGTGAATTTGTGGAAGCAATTAGAAATGATCAAGGCGCTTGTTTTCTTTCGAGCACAACCAGTTCCAAATACAACTTACCCGTGAGCAGAGAGTATTCGTGAACCCCTTTGAGCTTAAACAGTTGAATCTTTGCTTGAAATAAGGCGAGATGTCAAACTCTTTTTTCTTGAAACCCGAATTTTTTTGATAATTGTTCTTTTGCCGTAAAAAGTCAAGAGCATTCACTTAGGGTGAGTAAAAGATAAGTTGGGGAGAACGAAAATGAGAATTGGTAGGTGCCACATAACTCTTGAAAAACCGAGCAAGCATTGAAAAAAAATTAGAAAAGAGAAACATCTGTTTTGTGAATACGATGTGAAAAGAAAGAAAAAAATAGAGAAAATGAAAATAAATGCTTGCTTGGAAGAAAAATAGTGAAAAACAAAATTGAGTTGTGAAATAAGAGTTGTGAGGTTTCAAATGAGAAACAAGTGGAACGAAGTTAAGATGTGTGAATAGCTTGTACAGTGAATGTCTCTTTTGCATCGGCAAGTTCGCTTTCAATGGCCTTAGATATGACCCTTGTTTGTAAACCTAACCAAGCTACAACCGGAAAAGACCTTAGTGATCTTCGTGCTTCCGCATTTCCATTTATAATTGTTAGACATTGTATGAATTGAATCGATTTCTGCATTGTTTGTTGGAGAGTGAAATTGTCCCCTTGGTTGCAAACGCGTAATTTCTTCAATCCTTATTCGAAGAGGAGAGATAGGGTGATTCATTCAGGATAACATTGTTGTGGATTGTTACATGTTTTGCATTGCTTTAAGGCTTTAGTTCTTGTGTATTATGTTATTCTAACCATTGGGAACTTGTGTCTGGTTGATTCTCTTGTGTTTGAGCCATTTTATCCGATTTCGGAGAAACCTTTTTCTTTAAGCAAATCCTCTTGTCCTTCAAGAGGCATACTTTGTTTGAGGGCAAGCAAGAATTTAGTTGGGGAGAGTTGTTAGATGCCCAAAAGTGCTTATTTGAGCTATCAAATGTGGGTATCTTTCACTCCTTTTTGTCGACAAAGTGTTCAAAACCGCCCTTGCTTTTGTTGATTTGCAATACAATGTGAAATGATCTTGGTACCTTTAATTTGTGTGTTATTGTGCAAGAACTAGGCATGAAAGAGTAGAAAACAAAGGCACAAGAAAGATGGCAAAGGAACCAAGAAAGAATGCAAACATCAGCAAGCTCGCTAGGCGAGTGAGGTAGCGAAGTGCTCGCTAGGCGAGCACTCAGCGAGATTCCAGCGAACACTCCCAGACTTGGACAAAACCAAAGCTAGCAGTTACTCGCTAGGCGAGTATCCAGCGAGGAAGCAGCGAGCAATTCCAGTAGCAAAACCTTCAGAACTCGCTGTGGCGAGGGAAGTAGCCAAGTACTCGCTAGGCGAGCGTCCAGCGAGCAGGTAGCGAGCAATTCCAGTAGCAAATTCATCAAGGCTCGTTGGAGCGAAGGAGAGAAGCGAGGGCTTCGCCTAGCGAAGGATTGTTCGCCTAGCGAACGTATGCAACTTTTCTGGGATGTTTCTTCTAGGCGCAGGTGCCTCTGGTGGCTTATTTTGGGGCTCGCTAGGCGAACCATTCTGCTCGCCTAGCGAGCATGACAACTCAGTAACCAGTACTATAAGTAGCAGGGGCTACTTTTTGGAAAGGACACTTTTAAAAAAACAACTTTTACACTTAGATATTTTTCAGCATTTTTCTTGGGATCATATTTTTTGTACCCTAAAAACCCATTTTCTCATATTTTCTTCATCTCTTAACAATATTTTGCAAAAAGAAGGTGGATACCCATCCAATCTCGATTCTTCGACTCGGATGTTGATCAACCTTCTTCCGAAACTTGTTGTGCAAGCTACCATGAAAATGAGTAGCTAAGTCCTTCATTTTGTCAAGGTTAGATGTAGATGATCATAAGCTTTGTGTGTATATGGGATGATCTTCATTTGTAAACTCTTTGATGATGAATATATGGTGAAAACCTTGTTTTATTGATAACTCTTTGTGTTGGTTTATGATCGAGAGATGTTTTCCAACTCTTGACCTAGGTTTTCATCCATCCTTGTTCTTTAGCTAGAGATAGTAATGAATGATTTTGTTCACTAAAAAGTTGAACCTAAAAGTTGTCATTTTGATAGATTGTGTGAGAGATCAACAATGGATCAAAATGGGAAAACCCACAATGTGTGTTAGAGATAAACACATTGGGAGGACTTTGTGAATGTGTTTATCATCTAATGGAGTTTATGAGTTATGTTTGATCGAACATATGCATGCAAAGTGATCGTCGAACCCTAACTTTGACAATATTTCTCAAATCGTAAAACCAAAACTTTTACAGCAATTTCTTACTTTTTATGCAAGCTACCGTGACTAAAAACTAAAACCCCCTTGTTACGATAAGTTAAGAACTTAACAACTGTCGAACGGCGACGATATCACACAATCCCTGTGGAGACGATAACAAACCCCGATACTCTAATCTACGATTCAACAATATGATTTCCTTCGTGGTTTTTTTTTGTAATGTATGTATAAATAGTAATGATATTTACGCCCCCCCCCACACACACACACACACACACACACACAGAGAGAGAGAGAGAGAGAGAGAGAGAGAGAGGAGGAGAGAGAGAGAGAGGAGAGAGAGAGAGAGAGGAGAGAGAGAGAGAGAGAGGGGGGGGGAGAGAGAGAGAGAGAGAGAGAGAGGGAGAGAGAGAGAGATCCATAAAATGGATTTTTATAGATAATCCTATTTTAAACACAACTTATATAATGTCACCCTCAAAATAGCGAGAGTTTAAGATCCAATTAGCGGAATTTATAACCAAGAGGTTCTTAAGGCCTAACATCTCCCTTTCTGGTGCTCTGACCTTGCTAGTTAATAAGACATATGAAAGCATGAGATTGAGCATAAATTATATGACGTTGAACAATGACACTATTAAGAAATTTCTGAGAATAGAAAATATCTTGGACGAACCACGTTTTTATCTGAGATTGAACTGAGATTGGGATGTCATCAAATCAAAAAAAGTCATATGACATAGTTAAAACAACACTTAGAACACTATATAGCCATTAACAATTTTTTATTATGACTTTTAGTGAGGCTATACACCAACCACATTCTCGAATTACATGAATAAAATCTTCTGAACTTAGTTAGTTAAATTTGTAGTAGTGTTCGTTGATGATATTCTTAACTATTCTTTGAATCATATGGAGTACGAAGAGAAACTTAGGATAATGTTATTAGTCTTGAGAGAAAAGATTTTTTTTGAAAACTAAGTGAATAATAAATTTGGATGATAAAAGTAAGTTTCTTGGGCCATATGATATCAAAGGGGGGAGAAGGTAGAATGAAAAGAGCTTTCAAGAACTAAAGACATGTTTGACTACGAAACCCTACTTAATTATTCTAGAACCCACCATAGATTTGAATTTTACTTTGATTTCTATTTGAAAGGCTTAGAGTGTACATTGGTGTAAAGTAAAAAAGGTTATCCTAACCTCTTGAGCATAACTACTTTACCAATGACTTAGACCTAATAGGAATAATATTATCCTGGAATATTTGGAGACACCATATTTTTAGTGTCATTTTCTTAGATTCTTAGCAATCATAAGATATTCCAATACTTTGTTTTTCATAAGGTGTTGAACATGGGGAAAAGAAGGTGGATACATGTTTTGATTGACTATAGATTTAATTTAAAACATTACCTAGAAAAGGACAATGTAGTGCCTTACCCTCTGAGTAAATATACTTCAATATATCTTTCATGATGATTCATGACATGAGGCTACTAGAAATATCTCCATATATCTTACAATTGTTTCTAGAGGATTTAAAATTCTTCCTCGATGTTAGAAGGTCAAACTTTTAATTTTATCCGAGACCTTTTTTTGTGGTTTCTAACACTACTACGAAAACACATATAATCACTTTTACAAAAGTCCAATAGTAACGGTTGAACAATTGTTGTTAGGTAGGGTGTGATTTTATGTGGGTATTTACAACTACGGTCCAGTGCCCGTGGTAGAAAACTAGAAAGTGCACTACTTATAACCACAGTTGTTTTAAACAATCGTTGTGAAAAATTTAAAGATTCTGGGTTCAATACACAACAACGTCTTTTTTGCTGTTTAAACAACCTTTCACTAAGGTTTTATCTTTCAACCATGATGACATGTTCTTTTGAGTTTATTATAACATATGCGGGATGCTTATTTCATTAACTACACACTAAACATATAACCTTTTAATGTGATATAGAAATTATTAATTTGACAAATTAAGTTATATTAGAATAACAAGTTACAATGATCAATGTTTTCCTAGCTTTTTTCCTTTCATTCTACGTATCTCGCTCGATTTTTTAAGTGCTGGAATTAGATTAAATGATTTTAACTCTTCAAACAAAATTCCATTCTCTACTAGTGTATTGAACTAGTAAATAATGAAGTGTTGATTGAATAACTACAAGCATTAAACCAAAATTTAACTCTCAAAGAGGGAGAAAATTACATAGAATGCGAGGAAGAAAGTTTGAAAAACCTTGATCAATGTAAGTTATTTTCTAAAATAACATAATTATTTTATTTGAAATTTATAATTCAATTAGAAAGGTTATTTAGTTAGTGAGGGGTTGGTAAAACCCTCACACCACATACGCCATAATAAACTCATCTAATAGAAGTGTTGGTTTAACGTAGTGAAAGCTGCAATATACAATGTAAATCATTAAAAATCAACAACATACTGCCATACCCTAATTTTCAACCCTAAGATTCTACCATCATTTGTATCATTTGTATGACATCTAGCATCTTTGCATTACTAACCTATTGAAAATACAAAAAGATTTTCTACTTTGTTTGTCTTAAGCTAGGGTTTTGCACCAAGAGCTTTCAAGGATTGATCAATCAAGACTTGGCATGAGTTTCAACATTTCAAACTCCTCATCCTTACCAAGTGATCAAGTGACTTCCATCGACAAGAATAAATTCCAAGATCATTCCATCTCAAATTCATCAAGGCCAGAGTTCGTATGATACCCTCAACTAGGGTTTTGACCCAAAGTCAACTGGTTAGTCAAGGCATTATCCCAAAGCATGAAGTATGATTCAAAGACTTCAAATACATCATAAGAATTCACATCATCTAATGTGACCAACAGATCCCATTCATTAAAGATTGCAAGAATTAGATTCATTTGATACAAAGTCAACTGAGGAAAAGTCAAAGTTTGACTTTTGACATTTTTGGTCAACCATGAACTTCTCAACTCAAGGATCATTAAAATATGGTTGATGGATGCATTTGATCAAGAGAAAACAGGAAATTGGAGATTACTTACAAAAAGGGCAAGATTTGGTTATGTAAAATTTTCTAAGTTATGAAAAAAAATACATGTTAAAGTACCCAACTTTCCAAGGCCATAACTTGTGATCCAAGCCACCATTTTCTTTACTCCAATGATAAGATTAAAGCTCTTACTTCATACTTCAAATTTTTCCTTTATGATTGATTCCTAAAAAATGCAAGGATTTCAAGTTATGAAGTCATGAAGTTGGTACCATAAAATTGAAACACTTAGAAAAAATTTCAACCAAATCTGCCTTCAAAAAGTGACTTACTTGATCATCATTTTTCACCATGATCCATATTGATTCAAGGAAATCTCCAAACATTAAAGTTGTAGAGGATGGTCTTAGTTTTCCAAAACGTCCAATATCATGAAATTATCATATTTAAACTATGAGTTTTGAAAAGATGAAGTTGGCTCTTCAAAACTGAATTTTGGGTCATTTTCATGGCAAGTTCATCATGCAACCTTGAGCCAAAACTACATAATCTTACTTTACAGACTATATTTCTTCTAAATCTCACTCTAATTAGAAGATCACACACACTTTTGAGCCATTATCCAAGCAACCATGCCATTACACAATGAATCATTCCATTTTTGGAACAAAGGTTACACTTCCATTTGTGTAAAGTGGTTTTAACCCAACATTAAGTATCATTGAGCTCCCAAAGGGCTTTGGTTCTGAGACATACCAACTCTAAACCTTAAGTCAACTCCTACACTTTAGACAAAGCTCAACAAAATACTTCATACACCTCATGTTTTTGCCATGCTTCCCACTTGGTATTTTATGCAAGAACCGACCAAGCAAGCAAACCAGTACAAGCCACAATTATCTTATGATATCTGAAGCTTTTTGAACCCTCAAGGATCACTATAAATAGAGGATAAATCCCCATTTATCCATACACCAAGCTCACCAAGCAAAAGATCATTTTTGCAAGCTTTTGACCTTAACCTCCATTTCTCTCATTTTGCTCATGCATTCTGCCATCCAAGGGTTCCAATCACCTTCTAGGAGTTCATAACAATTAGGAGAAGCATCAAATAGTAGTTGTAAATGGTATTGAAGAGGAATTAGAACTTGCTCCAATAGGTATATTATTGCACTTCAAAACTCACTATACATGCATCATTTCCATGTGATTTCTGAAGCAAATATGTAGCATTTATTGTGTTAAGGTTGATTATTAACTCACATGCCATTTATCTTGCAGTTTATGTGAATTTCAGTTGCATGAAACCTAAAGTTTCAGTTCTGGTTTTGGCCTTTCTGCATCTTCATCTTTGAGTATTAGCTAAAACCTATCGTACTATTGTGTTCCTTACATTTTTCTAAGCAATTTTAATCTTTCTTTCATGAAAAATGGTTGAGAAATGAGAGAGATATGATTGATATAAGATTTAAAAAATAATGAAAGAAAAAAACGAAAATAAGAAGAAAGAGGTTGAAGAAGAAGCTGACACGGCCTGGAAAAGTCAAACCAAACGCGTTTTTACAATATATACAATTCCTTGTGTTATAATGAACAAATGTATAGCTACCCCTGTGGTAGAAGCGTGTGCCCTAAGTCACTTACAACCTAAAGGTATGGGGTTTGAATCCCCCTTACCCCAAACTTTTTTTTTCAAACAATGCATGGAACCCTAAGGACGTGGGTTCGAACCTAGTCAGTGTAATGTTTTTTTTTCTCACTTGTTAAATGTTCATTTTTCTTCGTAACTTCAAATATCCATAACTTCATGATCCCTTTATTTTTGAACCATTCTTTTTGTCATGTGTTTATGAGAATGTCGATTTTATGAATCCATAAAAAATCCCAAAAAATAATATTTATTTTGACCATTTTTATTAGGTAGAAAACTAGTGCATTTTATGTTGTTTTTAGGCCTTTTAATGGATTTTGTTTTATTGTTTCTTTGTTCTAAGTGATCATAGATGTTTGTGTGACCAATGTATATTTTTCAGGTATTGTTTGATGTTGGTAGCATTTTTTTTACTTAAACATGATCATATTTTTGGCATTATACCATGATCAAATGACCTTGTTTTAAAATATTAGTGATTGATTATTTATATGAAACTTAGGGTTTTGTTTAGATGAATCTTTTGAAGAATATTGATGCATGATTAGGGTTTCCACTTAGCTTGGTATTATCATGAACTTTAATTCAAGTTTAATGTTTATTTTGTGAAGACTTATAATGTGATGCATGTTTGACCTAAATTGATTCATGTTTTATTTACCATGTACCAATGAATGCCTTTACCATGTCAAATATGATTTTGGCTTCACCATCAATGTGTTATGTCTTGTGATTTTATGTGAAACTTCATCATGTCTTGTTTACGTTTATCTTAATGTCTAAAAACCATGATCAATATTGCCATCCATACCTCACTCACCTTGTGATTGTCATTGTATTTAGCCATATATTTTTTTCCTTAATGTTAATGCATGTTCAACCTTGTTATTGTTTATATCCAAGGGAAAGGAATCATGATATTCTTGTCATTTTGCATGTGTGTGTTTATCTTCATCCTATACAACTTTGCTTCCCCTTAATCCAAAGTTTCTAGATACAATCTTAGGTCCCCCATGTACCAATGAATGCCTTTACCATGTCAAATATGATTTTGTATTCACCATCAATGTGTTATGTCTTGTGATTTTATGTGAAACTTCGTCATGTCTTGTTTACTTTTATCTTAATGTCTAAAAACCATGATCAATATTGTCATCCATACCTCACTCACCTTGTGATTGTCATTGTATTTAGCCATATATTTTTTGCCTTAATGTTAATGCATGTTCAACCTTGTTATTGTTTATATCCGAGGGAAAGGAATCATGATATTCTTGTCATTTTGCATGTGTGTGTTTATCTTCATCCTATACAACTTTGCTTCCCTTTAATCCAAAGCTTCTAGATACAATCTTAGGTCCCCCCTCAATGTAAACCTTAGAATTCTCTCTCTCTCTCTCTCTCTCTCTCTCTCTATCTCTATCTCTATCTCTCCTTATTATAACCACTTTCATAATAAAATTTGACTTAGGTCATTGTTTTCCCTTTTATATCTTAATCAAATGCTTCAAAACACTTTAGCATATTCAAAGATCTTTTCATAAGATCTAAAACACACAAACTTAATTCAAATTCTTTTACCACTTTGACTTTTCCATGTTTAAAACTTTTTCATAAAAGGATTAGACATGAGTCATCCCTAGTTGAGATTTAAATCTCCTACCCCATAACATTATTGAGATTGATATTGATTCTTTTCCATTTGGAAGAGGTATGTGGCATACTTGGTTATTTTATATTCAAGTGAGAGACCTTCTTTCAATTTTATGCAAAGATATATCTTCCACATGTTTGTGGTGGTTTAAAAGTGAGTTTTCTACTTAATATGACAATTTTCGTCTTTCTCATAAAATCAACCCTAACAAATCCCTTCTTACTTTTGAACCCTAACTACGAGGTTTTGATCCTTCACGGATACGTAGGCATAAGACTCAATATCTTTCCAAATCATAAAACAATAAAAGATGTTCTTTTACTCACCTCCCCAATCAAATAGCAAACAATTTTAAACTAAACACATATATTTAAAAGGTTCCTGTAGAGTACTACAGATGATTATGGTGCTAATACCTTCCATTTTCATAACACACCCCCGTACCTTAGAATCTCCCCCCTTTTTGCTTAGCTTAAGTTTAATCTTCTAGGTTTGCATATATATATATATATATATATATATATATATATATATATATATATATATATATATATATATATATATATATATATATATATATATATATATTGAGTTGTTTTTGAATCTTTTCCCGTTCTCTTGGATAAATTAAAGTTCGGTGGTGATATTTTGATTCATGAGTCAAGTCTAATCAATAGTTTGGTCTCTGATTCTTCACCGCGACACATACAACATATAAATCATCATCAACAATATTAACTTTTATCAACAAAAACATACAACTTATATCAACAACATATAACTTTTATAAACAAAAACATATATCAACAAAAACTAAATCATCAACAACATCCAATTTTTATCAACAACAACATACATTAAACAAAATACAACATATAACAATTAAGACTAAATAAAAAACAACATACAACTTTTACCAACAACGAACTACCTTACACACCATACAACATATATATAAAAAAACTAAATCATCAACGACATATAACTTTTATTAATAACAACATAGTTTAAACAACATATAACATATAACAACAAAAAGGAAATAAAAAATAATATAAAATATGGAAAAGTTTCGTGCATGTACCTTAAATGTGAAGATGGAGGAAGATAAATGAGATTTACGTAACATCTTTCCTTGATCATTTCCTTGATCCACAAACGAGATATGGAAAGTCTGAATTTTTTTTAAGAAGAACATAATCATACTTGGAACAAATATGATAACTACTTTCTCATTTATATTATCGTTTGATATGTTAAACACGAATGAACCATTTCAAAAACAGATATCCAATTAGAGACAACCAAAAAAACACAAAAAATAATGTGAAACCGAAATGGAAGAAAACGTATGGAGGAATGACGTACCTTAAAAGTTCTTCAAAGATATGAATATTAGTACCTATACAAAGAAAAATTGAAGAAAGCATATGAATAACATGATTATATTTTAGAAGCAGAAGAAAAAGAAAGATAAAAAATAAAAATTGTTGAACTTGATTAACTTTTAGTATGAAGAAGAAGAGAGACGAGTTTTGTGGAAGAAGAAGAGAGACAAATACGTTGGATATAGAAGTGAGAGATGTTAGAGTTTTGTGTTTTGAGCGAGACTACTATTCTTTGCTGACAACTTCATATATGTGTGTGTGTGTGTGTGTGTGTGTGTGTGTGTGTGGGCGCGTGCTTCTGCGTGTAAGCGTGTGTGTGTGTGTGTGTGTGTGTCTGTGTACGCGTGCGTGTGTGTAAAACTTATCACCATTGTTTCTAAGAAAAATCGTGATAAAATATTAGTACTATTCACAATGGTTTCTGATAATAACTTTGGTGATATGTATTTTAATTTTAATATATTTATAAGAGTATATGAACAAGTCCTTTTTATAACGAAAAAATAAAAAATTTGTTGATGCTTGGATTTCAAGCATGTAACTTTTTAATTATCACCATATTTATTATTTTAAACCGTGATGAAATTTCTTTTAATAAAATCAAAATAAATTCAGGCGCATTAAGATTCAATCTAATTAAATATATCAACTATAAGGAAATGACTGAATAAAGGAGAATATATTATAAGTTACGTAATGCATTGCATTTTAAAAAGAAACCGCCATTACATGTAAGCATTTAGAAACTAGATACGAAATGACACAAACAATATTGATTATATATTTTTTAAAAATCTAACATTAAGTTATGAAATGTTTAACACAAAATAAATACAAAAAATTATGAAATTTTAAATAGTTTTCACACGACGCAATATATTTTAAAATAATTTTCACTCTTTTGTCGCGCATTATCATAAATAATATCACGTGATAAATATTATAATTGTACCATTTATAATTTAAAAAAAAAAGTTGTGATACTTATATTACCATTGCTCATTGTTTTGATATTAAAAATTAAATAATTTGAATAAAAATTTTAGAAAAAATTTTAAAGCAAGAATATTCCATCTTGAAATTTTGTCTTTTATAAATTAAATCATTATTTTCAAGTTTTAATATTTAATATTTGTTGTATGACAATAATATAAGCATATTTATTGTAAATTTTTGAACTATCAAAGTATCAAAGTAGAGTTTATCCATTAGGTGTTGAATAATCTAAAATATATAAAATAGTAAAACAATGTCATTTTTTTACATTGAATTTTCTACCATATAAACCATATAAAAAGAGATTTGATGTGAATCTCTCAATATAATAAATATTTTAATGTAACGAAAAGATACAACATTTGGAAAATAAATGGGTTTCAACTTTTATAGACATATTCAAATAAAAATGAAAATTAGTCACTCAAAATTTGGTTATAAATCAACCTCTTCACACTCAATTATAATGTATAATTTCTTAGTTTGAAATTCCAAACACATTCATCATTTTCTTTTCTCTTTTCTCTTTAATGTCAACCATGTCAACCGGAAGGAAAGGTCTGGTCGCCAAAAGATTGAGATGAAAAAGATGAGCAATGAGAGCAATATGCAAATGACTTTCTGAAAGCGTCGTGGTGGGCTTTTCATAAAAGCCAGTGAGCTTAGCACACTTTTTGGTGCAGATATTGCTCTTGTTGTATTCTCACCTGGTGAGAAAGTGTTTTCCTTTGGTCACCCACATGTTGATACAGTCATAGATCGTTATCTATCACGGGTCCCACCCCAAATTAATGGCACCATGCAATTTCTTGAGGCTCACCGTAGCGCAAACGTGTGTGAGCTCAATAATCACCTGACAGAAATTAACAATATGTTGGATATTGAGAAGAAGTGTGGTGATGAGTTAAGCCATTTGTGAAAGGCGACCGAGGCTCAGTTTTGGTGGGCGTGTCCCATTGATGGAATGAATAGGGCTCAAGTTATACTATTCAAGAAGGCTTTAGAGGAACTTAAGAAACTTGTTACACAACATGTTGATAGGCTTGTAATTCAAGGTGCACCTTCCCAAAATATTCCATTTTATGTTGGAAATTTTTCTAACTCTAACATGTCAATCAATCACCAAGTAAATCCTCAACAAGCTCAAATGTTTCAACAACATTTTTTTCAAAATCCTATGATGCAAACTCATTTATTTGGTTTCAACAATATGGGTGGAATTGACGAGTATGGACCCTCGAGAATCTTTTGATTAGCTGACTTAGATCCGAAAAATGGTTGAGAAATGAGAGAGATATGATTGATATAAGATTTGAAAAATAATGAAAGAAGAAAATAGGAAAATAAGAAGAAAGAGATTGAAGAAGAAGCTGACATGGCGTGGAAAAGTCAAACCAAACGCGTTTTTATAATATATACAATTCCTTGTGTTATAACGAACAAATGTATAGCTACCCTGGTGGTAGAAACGTGTGCCCTAAGTCACTTACAACCCAAAGATATGGGGTTTGAATCCACCTTATCCTAAACTTTGTTTTTTTTTCAAACAGTGCATGGAACCCTAATGATGTGGGTTCGAACCTAGTCAGTGTAATGTTTATTTTTTTTCTCACTTGTTAAATGTTCATTTTTCTTCGTAACTTCAAATATCCATAACTTCATGATCCCTTAACATTTTTGACCCATTCATTTTGTCATGTGTTTATGAGAATGTCTATTTTATGAATCCATAAAAAATCTCAAAAAATAATATTTATTTTGACCATTTTTATTAGGTAGAAAACTAGTGCATTTTATGTTGTTTTTAGGCCTTTTTAATGGATTTTATTTTATTGTTTCTTTGTTCTAAGTGATCATAGATGTTTGTGTGACCAGTTTATATTTTTTTAGATATTGTTTGATGTTGGTAGCATTTTTTTTACTTAAACATGATCATATTTTTGGCATTATACCATGATCAAATGACCTTGTTTTAAAATATTAGTGATTGATTATTTATATGAAACTTAGTGTTTTGTTTAGATGAATCTTTTGAAGAATATTGATGCATGATTAGGGTTCCCACTTAAGCTTGGTCTTATCATGAACTTTGATTCAAGTTTAATGTTTATTTTGTGAAGACTTATAATGTGATGCATGTTTGACCTAAATTGATTCATGTTGTCTTTACCATGTACCAATGAATGCCTTTACCATATCAAATATGAGACTTTGTATTCACCATCAATGTGTTGTGTCTTATGATGTTATGTGAAACTTCGTAATGGCTTATTTATTTTTATCTTAATGTCTAAAAACCATGATCAATATTGTCATCCATACCTCACTCACCTTGTGATTGTTATTGTATTTAGCCATATATTTTTTGCCTTAATGTTAATGCATGTTCAACCATGTTATTGTTTATATCCAAGGGAAAGGAATCATGATATTCTTGTCATTTTGCATGTGTGTGTTTATATGCATCCTATACAACTTTGCTTCCCCTTAATCTAAAGCTTCTTGATACAATCTTAGGTCCCCCTCAATGTAAACCTTAGGATTCTCTCTCTCTCTCTCTCTCTCTCTCTCTCTCTCCCTCTCTCTCTCTCTCTCTCTCTCTCTCTCTCTCTCTCTCTCTCTCTCTCTCTCTCTCTCTCTCTTTCTCTCTCTCTCTCTCTCTCTCCTTATTATAACCATCTTCATAATAAAATTTGACTTAGGTCATTATTTTCCCTTTTATTTCTTAATCAAATGCTTCAAAACACTTTAGCATATTCAAAGATCTTTTCATAAGATATAAAAAACACAAACTTAATTCAAACCCTTTTACCACTTTGGCTTTTCCATGTTTAAAACCTTTTCATAAAAGGATTAGACATGAGTCATCCTTAGTTGAGATTTAAATCTTCTACCCCATAACATTGTTGAGATTGATATTGATTCTTTTCCATTTGGAAGAGGTATGTGGCATACTTGATTATTTTATATCCAAGTGAGAGCCCTTCTTTCAATTTGATGCAAAGATATATCTTCCACATATTTGTGGTGGTTTAAAAGTGAGTTTTCTACTTAATATGACAATTTTCCTCTTTCTCATAAAATCAACCCCAACAAATCTCTTCTTACTTTTGAACCCGAACTACGAGGTTTTGATCCTTCATGGGTACGTAGGCATAAGACTCAATGTCTTTCCAAATCATCAAACAATAAAAGATGTTCTTTTACTCACCTCCCCAATCAAATAACAAACAATTTAAAACTAAACACATATATTTAAAAGGTTCCTGTAGAGTACTACAGATGATTATGGTGCTAATACCTTCCATTTTCATAACACACCCCCGTACCTTAGAATCTCCCCCCTTTTTGCTTAGCTTAAGTTTAATCTTCTAGGTTTGCATATATATATATATATATATATATATATATATATATATATATATATATATATATATATATATATATATATATATATATATATATATATATATATATATATATATATAGAGTTATTTTTGAATCTTTTCCGTTCTCTTGGATAAATTAAAGTTCGGTGGTGATATTTTGATTCATGAGTCAAGTCTAATCAATAGCTTGGTCTCTGATTCTTCACCGCGACACATACAACATATAAATCATCATCAATAATATTAACTTTTATCAACAAAAACATACAACTTTTATCAACAACATATAACTTTTATAAACAAGAACATATATAAAAAAAAAATTAAATCATCAACAACATCCAATTTTTATCAACAACAACACACCTTAAATAAAATACAACATATAACAATTAAAACTAAATACAAAACAACATACAACTTTTAGCAACAACAAACTACCTTACACACCATACAACATATATATAAAAAAACTAAATCATCAACGACATATAACTTTTATTAATAACAACATAGTTTAAACAATATATAACATATAACAACAAAAAGGAAATCAACAATAAAATAAAATATGGAAAATTTTTGTGCATGTACCTCAAATGTGAAGATGAAGGAAGATAAATGAGATTTATGTAACGTCTTTCCATGATCATTTCCTTGATCCACAAACGACATATGGAAAGTCTGAATTTTTTTTAAGCAGAACATAATCATACTTGGAACATATATGATATTCTCATTTATATTGTCGTTTCATATGTTAAACACGAATGAACCATTTCAAAAACAGATATTCAATTAGAGACAACCCAAAAAACATAAAAAACCATGTGAAACCGAAATGGAAGAAAACGTATGGAGGAATGACGTACCTTGAAAGTTCTTCAAAGGTATGAATATTAGTACCTATACAAAGAAAAATTGAAGAAAGCATATGAATAACATGATTATATTTTAGAAGCAGAAGAAGAAGAAAGATAAAAAAAGAAAAATTGTTGAACTTGATTAACTTTTAGTATGAAGAAGAAGAGAGACGAGTTCTGTGGAAGAAGAGAGACAAGTACGTTGGATATAGAAGTGAGAGATGTTAGAGTTTTGTGTTTTGAGCGAGACTACTATTCTTTGCTGACAACTTCATAACTTTGATTATATATATATATATATATATATATATATATATATATATATATATATATATATATATATATATATATATATATATATATATGTGTGTGTGTGTGTGTGTGTGTGTGTGTGTGTGTATGTGTGTGTATGTGTGTGCGTGCGTGCGTGCGTGTGAACGTGCGTGTGTGTGTGTGCGCGCGTGCATGTGTGTAAAACTTATCACCATTGTTTCTAAGAAAAACCATAATAAAATATTAGTACTATTCAGAATGGTTTCTGATAATAACTTTGGTGATATGGATTTTAATTTTAATATATTTATAAGAGTATATGAACAAATCCTTTTTATAACGAAAAAAAATTGTTGATGCTTGGATTTCAAGCATTTAACTTTTTAATTATCACCATATTTATTATTTTAAACCGTGATGAAATTTATTTTAATAAAATAAAAATAAATTCAAGAGCATTAAGATTCAATCTAATTAAATATATCAACTATAAGAAAATTAGTCAATAAAGGAGAATATATTATAAGTTACGTAATGCATTGCATTTTGAAAAGAAACCGCGTAAGCATTTAGAAACTAGATAAGAAATGACACAAACAATATTGATTATATATTTTAAAAAAATCTAACATTAAGTTATGAAATGTTTAACACAAAATAAATACAAAAAATTATGAAATTTTAAATAGTTTTCACACGTTTTCCACGCATTATATTTTAAAATAATTTTCACTCTCTTATCGTGCATTATCATAAATAATATCATGTGATAAATATTATAATTGTACCATTTATAATTTTTAAAAAAAGTTGCGATACTTCTATTACCATTGCCCATTGTTTAGATATTAAAAATTAAATAATTTGAATAAAAAATTTAGAAAAAATTTTAAAGCAAGAATTTTCCATCTTGAAATTTTGTCTTTTATAAATTAAATAATTATTTTAAAGTTTTAATATTTAATATTTGTTGTATGACAATAATATAAGCATATTTATTGTAAGTTTTTGAACTATCAAAGTATCAAAGTAGAGTTTATCCACTAGGTGTTGAATAATCTAAAATATATAAAATAGTAAAACAATGTCATTTTTTACATTGAATTTTCTACCATATAAATCATGTAAAAAGAGATTTGATGTGAATCTCTCAATATAATAAATATTTTAATGTAACGAAAAGATACAACGTTTGGAAAATAAATGGGTTCCAACTTTTATAGACATATTCAAATAAAAGAGAAAATTAGTCACTCGAAATTTGGTTATAAAACAACCTCTTCACACTCAATTATAATGTATAATTTCTTAGTTTGAAGTTCCAAACACATTCATCATTTTCTTTTGTCTTTTCTCTTTAATTTCAACCATGTCAACCGGAAGGAAAGGTCGTGGTCGCCAAAAGATTGAGATGAAAAAGATGAGCAATGAGAGCAATATGCAAGTGACTTTCTCAAAGCGTCGTGGTGGGCTTTTCAAGAAAGCCAGTGAGCTTAGCACACTTTGTGGTGCAGATATGGCTCTTGTTGTATTCTCACCTGGTGAGAAGGTGTTTTCCTTTGGTCACCCACATGTTGATACAATCATAGATCGTTATCTATCACGGGTCCCACCCCAAATTAATGGCACCATGCAATTTCTTGAGGCTCAACGTAGCGCAAACGTGCGTGAGCTCAATAATCACCTGACAGAAATTAACAGTATGTTGGACATTGAGAAGAAATGTGGTGATGAGTTAAGTAATTTGCGAAAGGCGGCCGAGGCTCAGTTTTGGTGGGCGTGTCCCATTGATGGAATGAATAGGGCTCAAGTTGTACTATTCAAGAAGGCTTTAGAGGAACTTAAGAAACTCGTTACACAACATGTTGATTGTAACACCCCGAATATTGTTGGACTAATTCAAATATTATTTTAATATGATTATTTGAAGGTAAAATGATTTATTAAATAATATTGGGAATTATTATTATTATTATTATAGATGTTAATTATTTAATAACAATTAAATAAATAAATGGAATATGAAGAGTGGAAGGGTAAAAGTGGAATTTGGATAAAAAGAGGCCAAAGTGAGAACTTAGGGTGTTTTCACGTATTGTTGCCTCAGAGTCAGAAAAAGGGAGAAACGCTGAAGGGAAAGAGAAGGAAGAGGAAAAGGCCAAAGATTGCTCAGAGCTTCCTTCAATCCAAAGAGGTAAGGGGTCTGAACCTTATTAAACGATAATATGCGAGCAAATTCATGATATATGTTGGATTGTTGATGGATTTTGGGGATTTTAGGGAGATTGGGAAAGTTGGGGTTTGATGGAAATCCCCGATTTGTGAGTTTCGTTGAGTTATATGCTTTATAACCGAAGTATGTTGTGTATGTATGACTGTTAAATGTTGATATTGGGTTGTTAGCTGTGGAGTATGAGTTATGACAAGTAGAGAAGCAAAGCTGCGCTAGGTTCTGTAGCAGAGGGCTTCTGTTCGCGCGCGATTCGCGGCGCGAAGCCCAGTTCGCGGCGCGAACTGGGCAGAATCCAGAGGAGTTCTGGAACGCACCGTTCGCGGCGCGAACCCTGCTGCGCGGCGCGAACTGTGCTGTGCAGAAGTTGATGTTGGCGAGTTTTGGGTACGTTGAGTTGCGAGACTCTTAGTAAGTCGCTGTACTTGTGTTATAAACAATTAATAGTGATTATATGATTGTGTACGAGGTGTTTATGATGATGAGATGTTGAATTTACGTGTTTAGTTATAAATGTGTTATGTAACGATGTGATATCGTTGTAATATTGTTGTTGTTTTGTTGAGTGTGTGTCATGTTATTAATGATGATGATAACATGACTATATGATGCTGTTGTTGCTATGTTGATTATGATGCATGTTTGATGTGCATGCATTCATGAAAGGCCGATGTCTAGTGATGAACGGACTGAGTTCCAATGATGTTGTTGACTCCGGCTTGTTGAGAGGCTTGGTTCCTTGCGGGGAACTCGGATTCTATGGTGATGAATCTGGGAGTGGTGATCCTATAGTTGGTCACAAAATGGGTATACCGAGTCGTGTTGAGTCATGCATGGGTGTGTGCATTGCATTTGATATGTTGTTTTGTTGATGTTCATGAGTATGATGATTATGATGATTATGATGAGCTGTGTTGGCATATGTGAAATATATTTATGTTTATATTTCTGTCGTTATATTATTATTTAATAATGTAATTCTCACCCCTTCTGCATGTGTTTATGTTCATCTATGATGAGCAATGTGCAGATAAAGAAGAGTAGCTATTGTTGAGGTTTGAAGAATAAGTGTAGAGTTATTCTGCAGAGTCGAGTCAAATGCTCTGGTCATGTGACACCGGGGTTATGGGGTTCGATAGATAATTGGTTATTATTTACGTTGTTTACGATGACTAATATGTTGAGATGTTTTGTTGAGATAATGTTGAAACATTATTATTAATTGTTATATGATGAATGATAATATTGGTGTTGTTGTCCGCTGCGAAGTTTTAATAAAATAAATAATATGTTTTTTTATTGTGATGTGATAAAAGTATTATGTTGTAAGAAATGTAAACTCTTCTACATGTTGTACTCTGATAATCTATTTAAATATGTCGTTTGGGTAGAAGGGTGTTACATTAGTGGTATCAGAGCATAGTCAGTCCAGTCGAGTCATAATGTGATGTTTTCCCTGTTGGTCGATTAGTGTAAATGACACTGTCGATATTTAACGGTTGTAGTGGTGTTGTGCAGAGTATGGTTGGAGAAAATGACCGTGCGATTGCTGAGGCTTTGGCTGCTATGGCGCAGGCTATGCAGGCGCAGCAGAATCCGCCGGTCGACGAGTTTAAGAATTTGGGAAGGTTTCTGAAGAATAACCCTCCTACATTCAAAGGGCGCTATGATCCAGATGGTGCTCAGATTTGGCTGAGGGAAATTGAGAAGATTTTCCGGGTGATGACGTGTACCGAAGCGCAGAAGGTGCAGTTTGGTACGCATATGTTATCTGAAGAGGCTGAGAACTGGTGGGATAACACTCGCCAGAGAATCGAAGTACCAGATGCTGAGATGACTTGGGAAAGGTTCAAGACGGTCTTTCTGGAGAAATATTTTCCTGCTGATGTGCGATGTAAGAAGGAGATGGAATTTCTAGAACTGAAGCAGGGTAACATGTCTGTTGCTGAGTACGCTTCGAAGTTTGAGGAGCTGGTGCAGTATTGTCCTCATTATAATGACGCTGGTGCTGAGGGATCCAAGTGTGTCAAGTTTGAGAACGGGTTGCGTCCCGAGATCAAACAAGGCATTGGTTACCAGGAGATTCGTAGGTTTCCTACACTGGTTAATAAGTGCAGGATATTTGAGGAAGATAGCAAGGCTAGGACTGCCCATTACAAGAGTCTTAGTGAGAAGAAGAATAAGGATCGTGGTGGTCCTTATGCATCTCCGAATGGTAAAGGTAAGCAGAAAGTGGTAGATGAGAAGAAGCCAAGTGGGGGAGGATCTCTCATAGCTGGTAAATGCTTCAAGTGTGGCGAGCCAGGCCACCGTGCTGACAGCTGTACCAAGAAAGTGCTGAGATGTTTCCGATGCGGTCAGGCTGGTCATAGAGTTACTGAATGTAAGGATGCTGGTCCGACATGTTTTAATTGTGGCGAGAAAGGCCATATCAGTTCGCAGTGCTCGAAACCGAAGAAGGCGGCTACTGCAGCTCATACTACTGGTAGGGTGTTTGCTCTGAGTGGGGCTGAAGCTCCTAAAGAAGATAATCTGATTAAAGGTACTTGCTTGATTAATAATGTTGAATTGCTTGCTATTGTTGACACTGGTGCTACTCATTCGTTTATTTCGTATGAGTGTGCGACTAGGATTGGTGTGATTATGTCGTCCCTAGGCGGAAGTATGGTGATAGATACTCCTGCTAATGGTTCTGTGGAGACTTCTGTTGTCTGTCGAGGTTGTCAGTTGACGATCTTTGAGAGAGAGTTCGTGGTTGATTTGGTGTGCTTACCCTTGCACCAAATTGATATTATTCTGGGAATGAATTGGCTAGAATTCTATGGCGTGTCTATCAACTGCTATAGAAAGACGGTGCAGTTTTCTGAAGTTGGTGAGAATGATGAGGCAAGATTTCTATCTGCTAGGCAGGTGGGGGATTTTGTGAAAGATGAAGCCCAGATATTCGCTTTATTTGCGTCTCTGCAAGCGGATAAGAAAGTGGTGAGTGTAGATTTGCCTGTTGTCTGTGAATTTCAGGATGTGTTTCCGGAGGATGTAAGTGATTTACCTCCAGAACGTGAAGTTGAATTTGCCATTGACTTAGTACCAGGTACGAGTCCAGTGTCGATGCCTCCTTATAGAATGTCGGCAACTGAATTAGTTGAATTGAAGAAGCAACTTGAAGAATTGCTTGAGAAGAAGTTTGTGCGTCCAAGTGTTTCTCCTTGGGGTGCACCAGTATTGTTAGTGAAGAAGAAAGAAGGTACGATGAGGTTATGTGTCGATTATCGGCAGTTGAATAAGGTGACTATCAAGAATCGGTATCCATTGCCGAGGATTGATGATTTGATGGACCAGTTGGTTGGAGCTCATGTTTTCAGTAAGATTGATTTGCGGTCGGGTTATCATCAGATCCGAGTGAAGTCAGATGATATTGCGAAGACTGCTTTCCGTACGAGGTATGGTCATTATGAATACACTGTGATGCCGTTCGGTGTGTCTAATGCTCCAAGCGTGTTTATGGAGTATATGAATCGTATATTTCATCCGTACCTTGATAAGTTTGTTGTGGTGTTCATAGATGATATATTGATATATTCTAAGACGGAAGAAGAGCATGCAGGACATCTGAGAATTGTTTTGCAGGTGTTAAGAGAAAAGAAATTATATGCAAAGTTATCTAAATGTGAGTTCTGGTTGAAGGAAGTGAGTTTCCTTGGCCATGTGATTTCGAGTGGTGGGATTTCTGTTGATCCTGCTAAAGTTGGTGCTGTATTACAGTGGGAGACTCCGAAGTCTGCTACTGAGATACGCAGTTTTCTGGGGTTAGCTGGTTATTATCGCAGATTTATTGAGGGCTTCTCTAAGTTGGCATTGCCGTTGACGCAGTTGACTAAGAAGGGTCAAGTGTATGTATGGGATGCAGCTTGTGAAGCGAGTTTTGTTGAGTTGAAGAGGCGGTTGACCAGTGCTCCAGTGTTGATCTTGCCTAATCCTGGTGAGTCCTTCGTTGTTTATTGTGATGCTTCTTTGATGGGTCTTGGTGGTGTTTTGATGCAGAATGGTAAAGTTGTAGCTTATGCTTCTAGACAGTTGAAAGTTCATGAGAGGAATTATCCTACGCATGATCTAGAACTTGCGGCTGTTGTATTTGTGTTGAAAATGTGGAGGCATTATCTGTATGGTTCCAGATTCGCAGTGTTCAGTGATCACAAGAGTCTGAAGTATCTGTTTGATCAGAAAGAGTTAAATATGAGGCAGAGAAGGTGGTTAGAATTACTGAAGGATTTTGACTTTGAATTGAGTTATCATCCCGGTAAGGCTAATGTAGTTGCAGATGCACTGAGTAGAAAGTCTCTACATATGTCTATGATGATGGTTCGGGAGCTTGAGTTAATTGAACAGTTCCGTGATATGAGTTTGGGTTGTGAAGTTTCCGCTGATAGTGTAAAGTTGGGTATGCTGAAGTTGACTAGTGGAATTCTGGAAGATATTCGGAATGGTCAGCAAGTTGATGTCGCTCTAGTTGATCATATTACTATGGTTAACCAGGGTAATGGTGGTAATTTTGAGATTGATGAGAATGGCATCCTGCGATTTAAAGGTAGAGTTTGTGTTCCTGAGGTGTCTGAATTGAAAAAGAGTATTCTTGAAGAGGGCCATAGGAGTGGATTGAGTATCCATCCAGGTGCAACTAAAATGTATCAAGATTTGAAGAAGTTGTTTTGGTGGGCTGGTATGAAAAGAGATGTTGCTAAGTTTGTGTATGCCTGTTTGACTTGTCAGAAGTCAAAGATTGAGCATCAGAAACCGGCAGGTATGATGCAACCTTTGAAGATTCCTGAATGGAAGTGGGATAGCATTTCCATGGATTTTGTGACGGGATTGCCGAGGACGGTGAAAGGTAATGATTCTATTTGGGTGATTGTGGATCGATTGACTAAGTCGGCGCATTTCTTGCCGATGAAGATTAATCACTCTTTAGAGAAGTTGGCAGGGTTGTATATTGAGGAGATAGTGAGGCTGCATGGTATTCCATCCAGTATTGTGTCTGATAGAGATCCCAGATTTACTTCTAGATTTTGGGAAAGTTTGCAGAAAGCGTTGGGGACTAAGTTGAGGTTGAGTTCAACTTATCATCCTCAGACTGATGGTCAGACTGAAAGAACTATCCAATCCTTGGAGGATTTGTTGAGAGCTTGTGTGTTGGAGCAGAGTGGTTCTTGGGATAGTTATTTGCCGTTGGTGGAGTTTACTTATAATAATAGTTTTCATGCTAGTATCGGTATGGCTCCGTATGAAGCATTGTATGGTAGGAGGTGTAGAACTCCATTGTGTTGGTATGAATCAGGTGAGAGGGTTGTACTCGGACCTGAGATTGTGCAGCAGACGACTGAAAGGGTTAAGATGATTCAGGAGAAAATGAAGATTTCTCAGAGTCGTCAGAAGAGTTATCATGATAAGAGGAGAAAGGCACTTGAGTTCCAAGAGGGAGATCATGTGTTCTTGAGAGTTACTCCGACGACAGGTGTGGGTAGAGCTTTAAAGTCTAAAAAGCTTACTCCGAGGTTTGTGGGTCCGTATCAGATTTTGAAGAGGGTTGGGGAAGTGGCGTATCAGATAGCTTTACCGCCGTCGCTTTCTAATCTGCATGATGTGTTTCATGTATCTCAGTTGAGAAAATATATTGCAGATCCTTCGCAGGTTGTTCAGTTGGATGATATCCAGGTGAGGGATAATTTGACCGTTGAGGTGTTGCCAATTCGGATAGATGACCGAGAAGAGAAGACCCTGAGAGGTAAGAAGATTGCTCTAGTGAAAGTTGTTTGGGGAGGTCCAGCTGGTGAGAGCTTGACTTGGGAGCGTGAAGATCAGATGAAGGAGTCGTATCCGGCTCTATTTGCTTGAGGTATGTTTTCGAGGACGAAAACTTCTAAAGTGGGGGAGAGTTGTAACACCCCGAATATTGTTGGACTAATTCAAATATTATTTTAATATGATTATTTGAAGGTAAAATGATTTATTAAATAATATTGGGAATTATTATTATTATTATTATAGATGTTAATTATTTAATAACAATTAAATAAATAAATGGAATATGAAGAGTGGAAGGGTAAAAGTGGAATTTGGATAAAAAGAGGCCAAAGTGAGAACTTAGGGTGTTTTCACGTATTGTTGCCTCAGAGTCAGAAAAAGGGAGAAACGCTGAAGGGAAAGAGAAGGAAGAGGAAAAGGCCAAAGATTGCTCAGAGCTTCCTTCAATCCAAAGAGGTAAGGGGTCTGAACCTTATTAAACGATAATATGCGAGCAAATTCATGATATATGTTGGATTGTTGATGGATTTTGGGGATTTTAGGGAGATTGGGAAAGTTGGGGTTTTGATGGAAATCCCCGATTTGTGAGTTTCGTTGAGTTATATGCTTTATAACCGAAGTATGTTGTGTATGTATGACTGTTAAATGTTGATATTGGGTTGTTAGCTGTGGAGTATGAGTTATGGCAAGTAGAGAAGCAAAGCTGCGCTAGGTTCTGTAGCAGAGGGCTTCTGTTCGCGCGCGATTCGCGGCGCGAAGCCCAGTTCGCGGCGCGAACTGGGCAGAATCCAGAGGAGTTCTGGAACGCACCGTTCGCGGCGCGAACCCTGCTGCGCGGCGCGAACTGTGCTGTGCAGAAGTTGATGTTGGCGAGTTTTGGGTACGTTGAGTTGCGAGACTCTTAGTAAGTCGCTGTACTTGTGTTATAAACAATTAATAGTGATTATATGATTGTGTACGAGGTGTTTATGATGATGAGATGTTGAATTTACGTGTTTAGTTATAAATGTGTTATGTAACGATGTGATATCGTTGTAATATTGTTGTTGTTTTGTTGAGTGTGTGTCATGTTATTAATGATGATGATAACATGACTATATGATGCTGTTGTTGCTATGTTGATTATGATGCATGTTTGATGTGCATGCATTCATGAAAGGCCGATGCCTAGTGATGAACGGACTGAGTTCCAATGATGTTGTTGACTCCGGCTTGTTGAGAGGCTTGGTTCCTTGCGGGGAACTCGGATTCTATGGTGATGAATCTGGGAGTGGTGATCCTATAGTTGGTCACAAAATGGGTATACCGAGTCGTGTTGAGTCATGCATGGGTGTGTGCATTGCATTTGATATGTTGTTTTGTTGATGTTCATGAGTATGATGATTATGATGATTATGATGAGCTGTGTTGGCATATGTGAAATATATTTATGTTTATATTTCTGTCGTTATATTATTATTTAATAATGTAATTCTCACCCCTTCTGCATGTGTTTATGTTCATCTATGATGAGCAATGTGCAGATAAAGAAGAGTAGCTATTGTTGAGGTTTGAAGAATAAGTGTAGAGTTATTCTGCAGAGTCGAGTCAAATGCTCTGGTCATGTGACACCGGGGTTATGGGGTTCGATAGATAATTGGTTATTATTTACGTTGTTTACGATGACTAATATGTTGAGATGTTTTGTTGAGATAATGTTGAAACATTATTATTAATTGTTATATGATGAATGATAATATTGGTGTTGTTGTCCGCTGCGAAGTTTTAATAAAATAAATAATATGTTTTTTTATTGTGATGTGATAAAAGTATTATGTTGTAAGAAATGTAAACTCTTCTACATGTTGTACTCTGATAATCTATTTAAATATGTCGTTTGGGTAGAAGGGTGTTACATTGATAGGCTTGTAATTCAGGGTGCACCTTCCCAAAATATTCCATTTTACGTTGGAAATTTTTCTAACTCTAACATGTCAATCAATCACCAAGCAAATCCTCAACAAACTCAAATATTTCAACAATATTTTTTTCAAAATCCTATGATGCAAACTCATTTATTTGGTTTCAATAATATAGGTGGAATTGGCGAGTATGGACCCTCGAGACTCTTTTGATTAGCTGACTTAGATCCGAATTTAGGATGTCCTTATGAATATTTATTTTTTTATGTTGTTTTAATTAATTTCAATTAGAGCACACATGTTTAACTAATTTCATTTATGGGACTTGGGTATGACTGAATCTCAATGTTATTTAAATTTTTAGTTTCATGTTTTATTATGTATTGTTCATATAAAAGGCATCTTATTTATTTATATTTTAATATTTCATAAATTTGAATTTATCTTCTAAAGTCCAAATACATCTATTTTATTCCTTTATCATTTTTTAATCATCCGTTGGGAATTAAAGAATTACAATCGAGTGTAAAAAAAGTGGGTGAGAGAATAACATGAAGATATGTGGTAAGTTCATTAAATGTTATTACATAATTTATATTGAATTTTAATATTATGAAGATGCAAGAAAAAATCTATTTGTTGTAAAAGGCTTCATGTATGCAAATGTCATTGTAAATTTGTAATGGCATGAGTATAGTTTATGCAAATGTCGTTGATGATATTCTTAACTATTCTTTGAATCATATGGAGTACGAAGAGAAACTTAGGATAATGTTATTAGTCTTGAGAGAAAAGATTTTTTTTGAAAACTAAGTGAATAATAAATTTGGATGATAAAAGTAAGTTTCTTGGGCCATATGATATCAAAGGGGGGAGAAGGTAGAATGAAAAGAGCTTTCAAGAACTAAAGACATGTTTGACTACGAAACCCTACTTAATTATTCTAGAACCCACCATAGATTTGAATTTTACTTTGATTTCTATTTGAAAGGCTTAGAGTGTACATTGGTGTAAAGTAAAAAAGGTTATCCTAACCTCTTGAGCATAACTACTTTACCAATGACTTAGACCTAATAGGAATAATATTATCCTGGAATATTTGGAGACACCATATTTTTAGTGTCATTTTCTTAGATTCTTAGCAATCATAAGATATTCCAATACTTTGTTTTTCATAAGGTGTTGAACATGGGGAAAAGAAGGTGGATACATGTTTTGATTGACTATAGATTTAATTTAAAACATTACCTAGAAAAGGACAATGTAGTGCCTTACCCTCTGAGTAAATATACTTCAATATATCTTTCATGATGATTCATGACATGAGGCTACTAGAAATATCTCCATATATCTTACAATTGTTTCTAGAGGATTTAAAATTCTTCCTCGATGTTAGAAGGTCAAACTTTTAATTTTATCCGAGACCTTTTTTTGTGGTTTCTAACACTACTACGAAAACACATATAATCACTTTTACAAAAGTCCAATAGTAACGGTTGAACAATTGTTGTTAGGTAGGGTGTGATTTTATGTGGGTATTTACAACTACGGTCCAGTGCCCGTGGTAGAAAACTAGAAAGTGCACTACTTATAACCACAATTGTTTTAAACAATCGTTGTGAAAAATTTAAAGATTCTGGGTTCAATACACAACAACGTCTTTTTTGCTGTTTAAACAACCTTTCACTAAGGTTTTATCTTTCAACCATGATGACATGTTCTTTTGAGTTTATTATAACATATGCGGGATGCTTATTTCATTAACTACACACTAAACATATAACCTTTTAATGTGATATAGAAATTATTAATTTGTCAAAATTAAGTTATATTAGAATAACAAGTTACAATGATCAATGTTTTCCTAGCTTTTTTTCCTTTCATTCTACGTATCTCGCTCGATTTTTTAAGTGCTAGAATTAGATTAAATGATTTTAACTCTTCAAACAAAATTCCATTCTCTACTAGTGTATTGAACTAGTAAATAATGAAGTGTTGATTGAATAACTACAAGCATTAAACCAAAATTTAACTCTCAAAGAGGGAGAAAATTACATAGAATGCGAGGAAGAAAGTTTGAAAAACCTTGATCAATGTAAGTTATTTTCTAAAATAACATAATTTTTTTATTTGAAATTTATAATTCAATTAGAAAGGTTATTTAGTTAGTGAGGGGTTGGTAAAACCCTCACACCACATACGCCATAATAAACTCATCTAATAGAAGTGTTGGTTTAACGTAGTGAAAGCTGCAATATACAATGTAAATCATTAAAAATCAACAACATACTGCCATACCCTAATTTTCAACCCTAAGATTCTACCATCATTTGTATCATTTGTATGACATCTAGCATCTTTGCATTACTAACCTATTGAAAATACAAAAAGATTTTCTACTTTGTTTGTCTTAAGCTAGGGTTTTGCACCAAGAGCTTTCAAGGATTGATCAATCAAGACTTGGCATGAGTTTCAACATTTCAAACTCCTCATCCTTACCAAGTGATCAAGTGACTTCCATCGACAAGAATAAATTCCAAGATCATTCCATCTCAAATTCATCAAGGCCAGAGTTCGTATGATACCCTCAACTAGGGTTTTGACCCAAAGTCAACTGGTTAGTCAAGGCATTATCCCAAAGCATGAAGTATGATTCAAAGACTTCAAATACATCATAAGAATTCACATCATCTAATGTGACCAACAGATCCCATTCATTAAAGATTGCAAGAATTAGATTCATTTGATACAAAGTCAACTGAGGAAAAGTCAAAGTTTGACTTTTGACATTTTTGGTCAACCATGAACTTCTCAACTCAAGGATCATTAAAATATGGTTGATGGATGCATTTGATCAAGAGAAAACAGGAAATTGGAGATTACTTACAAAAAGGGCAAGATTTGGTTATGTAAAATTTTCTAAGTTATGAAAAAAAATACATGTTAAAGTACCCAACTTTCCAAGGCCATAACTTGTGATCCAAGCCACCATTTTCTTTACTCCAATGATAAGATTAAAGCTCTTACTTCATACTTCAAATTTGTCCTTTATGATTGATTCCTAAAAAATGCAAGGATTTCAAGTTATGAAGTCATGAAGTTGGTACCATAAAATTGAAACACTTAGAAAAAATTTCAACCAAATCTGCCTTCAAAAAGTGACTTACTTGATCATCATTTTTCACCATGATCCATATTGATTCAAGGAAATCTCCAAACATTAAAGTTGTAGAGGATGGTCTTAGCTTTCCAAAACGTCCAATATCATGAAATTATCATATTTAAACTATGAGTTTTGAAAAGATGAAGTTGGCTCTTCAAATCTGAATTTTGGGTCATTTTCATGGCAAGTTCATCATGCAACCTTGAGCCAAAACTACATAATCTTACTTTACAGACTATATTTCTTCTAAATCTCACTCTAATTAGAAGATCACACACACTTTTGAGCCATTATCCAAGCAACCATGCCATTACACAATGAATCATTCCATTTTTGGAACAAAGGTTACACTTCCATTTGTGTAAAGTGGCTTTAACCCAACATTAAGTATCATTGAGCTCCCAAAGGGCTTTGGTTCTGAGACATACCAACTCTAAACCTTAAGTCAACTCCTACACTTTAGACAAAGCTCAACAAAATACTCCATACACCTCATGTTTTTGCCATGCTTCCCACTTGGTATTTTATGCAAGAACCGACCAAGCAAGCAAACCAGTACAAGCCACAATTATCTTATGATATCTGAAGCTTTTTGAACCCTCAAGGATCACTATAAATAGAGGATAAATCCCCATTTATCCATACACCAAGCTCACCAAGCAAAAGATCATTTTTGCAAGCTTTTGACCTTAACCTCCATTTCTCTCATTTTGCTCATGCATTCTGCCATCCAAGGGTTCCAATCACCATCTAGGAGTTCATAAGAATTAGGAGAAGCATCAAATAGTAGTTGTAAATGGTATTGAAGAGGAATTAGAACTTGCTCCAATAGGTATATTATTGCACTTCAAAACTCACTATACATGCATCATTTCCATGTGTTTTCTGAAGCAAATATGTAGCATTTATTGTGTTAAGGTTGATTATTAACTCACATGCCATTTATCTTGCAGTTTATGTGAATTTCAGTTGCATGAAACCTAAAGTTTCAGTTCTGGTTTTGGCCTTTCTGCATCTTCATCTTTGAGTATTAGCTAAAACCTATCGTACTATTGTGTTCCTTACATTTTTCTAAGCAATTTTAATCTTTCTTTCATGAAAAATGGTTGAGAAATGAGAGAGATATGATTGATATAAGATTTAAAAAATAATGAAAGAAAAAAACGAAAATAAGAAGAAAGAGGTTGAAGAAGAAGCTGACACGGCCTGGAAAAGTCAAACCAAACGCGTTTTTACAATATATACAATTCCTTGTGTTATAATGAACAAATGTATAGCTACCCCTGTGGTAGAAGCGTGTGCCCTAAGTCACTTACAACCTAAAGGTATGGGGTTTGAATCCCCCTTACCCCAAACTTTTTTTTTCAAACAGTGCATGGAACCCTAAGGACGTGGGTTCGAACCTAGTCAGTGTAATGTTTTTTTTTCTCACTTGTTAAATGTTCATTTTTCTTCGTAACTTCAAATATCCATAACTTCATGATCCCTTTATTTTTGACCCATTCTTTTTTTCATGTGTTTATGAGAATGTCGATTTTATGAATCCATAAAAAATCCCAAAAAATAATATTTATTTTGACCATTTTTATTAGGTAGAAAACTAGTGCATTTTATGTTGTTTTTAGGCCTTTTAATGGATTTTGTTTTATTGTTTCTTTGTTCTAAGTGATCATAGATGTTTGTGTGACCAATGTATATTTTTCAGGTATTGTTTGATGTTGGTAGCATTTTTTTTACTTAAACATGATCATATTTTTGGCATTATACCATGATCAAATGACCTTGTTTTAAAATATTAGTGATTGATTATTTATATGAAACTTAGGGTTTTGTTTAGATGAATCTTTTGAAGAATATTGATGCATGATTAGGGTTTCCACTTAGCTTGGTCTTATCATGAACTTTAATTCAAGTTTAATGTTTATTTTGTGAAGACTTATAATGTGATGCATGTTTGACCTAAATTGATTCATGTTTTATTTACCATGTACCAATGAATGCCTTTACCATGTCAAATATGATTTTGGCTTCACCATCAATGTGTTGTGTCTTGTGATTTTATGTGAAACTTCATCATGTCTTGTTTACGTTTATCTTAATGTCTAAAAACCATGATCAATATTGCCATCCATACCTCACTCACCTTGTGATTGTCATTGTATTTAGCCATATATTTTTTTCCTTAATGTTAATGCATGTTCAACCTTTTTATTGTTTATATCCAAGGGAAAGGAATCATGATATTCTTGTCATTTTGCATGTGTGTGTTTATCTTCATCCTATACAACTTTGCTTCCCCTTAATCCAAAGTTTCTAGATACAATCTTAGGTCCCCCATGTACCAATGAATGCCTTTACCATGTCAAATATGATTTTGTATTCACCATCAATGTGTTATGTCTTGTGATTTTATGTGAAACTTCGTCATGTCTTGTTTACTTTTATCTTAATGTCTAAAAACCATGATCAATATTGTCATCCATACCTCACTCACCTTGTGATTGTCATTGTATTTAGCCATATATTTTTTGCCTTAATGTTAATGCATGTTCAACCTTGTTATTGTTTATATCCGAGGGAAAGGAATCATGATATTCTTGTCATTTTGCATGTGTGTGTTTATCTTCATCCTATACAACTTTGCTTCCCTTTAATCCAAAGCTTCTAGATACAATCTTAGGTCCCCCCTCAATGTAAACCTTAGAATTCTCTCTCTCTCTCTCTCTCTCTCTCTCTCTCTCTCTCTCTCTCTCTTTCTATCTCTATCTCTCCTTATTATAACCACTTTCATAATAAAATTTGACTTAGGTCATTGTTTTCCCTTTTATATCTTAATCAAATGCTTCAAAACACTTTAGCATATTCAAAGATCTTTTCATAAGATCTAAAACACACAAACTTAATTCAAATTCTTTTACCACTTTGACTTTTCCATGTTTAAAACTTTTTCATAAAAGGATTAGACATGAGTCATCCCTAGTTGAGATTTAAATCTCCTACCCCATAACATTATTGAGATTGATATTGATTCTTTTCCATTTGGAAGAGGTATGTGGCATACTTGGTTATTTTATATTCAAGTGAGAGACCTTCTTTCAATTTTATGCAAAGATATATCTTCCACATGTTTGTGGTGGTTTAAAAGTGAGTTTTCTACTTAATATGACAATTTTCGTCTTTCTCATAAAATCAACCCTAACAAATCCCTTCTTACTTTTGAACCCTAACTACGAGGTTTTGATCCTTCACGGATACGTAGGCATAAGACTCAATATCTTTCCAAATCATAAAACAATAAAAGATGTTCTTTTACTCACCTCCCCAATCAAATAGCAAACAATTTTAAACTAAACACATATATTTAAAAGGTTCCTGTAGAGTACTACAGATGATTATGGTGCTAATACCTTCCATTTTCATAACACACCCCCGTACCTTAGAATCTCCCCCCTTTTTGCTTAGCTTAAGTTTAATCTTCTAGGTTTGCATATATATATATATTGAGTTATTTTTGAATCTTTTCCCGTTCTCTTGGATAAATTAAAGTTCGGTGGTGATATTTTGATTCATGAGTCAAGTCTAATCAATAGTTTGGTCTCTGATTCTTCACCGCGACACATACAACATATAAATCATCATCAACAATATTAACTTTTATCAACAAAAACATACAACTTATATCAACAACATATAACTTTTATAAACAAGAACATATATCAACAAAAACTAAATCATCAACAACATCCAATTTTTATCAACAACAACATACATTAAACAAAATACAACATATAACAATTAAGACTAAATAAAAAACAACATACAACTTTTACCAACAACGAACTACCTTACACACCATACAACATATATATAAAAAAACTAAATCATCAACGACATATAACTTTTATTAATAACAACATAGTTTAAACAACATATAACATATAACAACAAAAAGGAAATAAAAAATAATATAAAATATGGAAAAGTTTCGTGCATGTACCTTAAATGTGAAGATGGAGGAAGATAAATGAGATTTACGTAACATCTTTCCTTGATCATTTCCTTGATCCACAAACGAGATATGGAAAGTCTGAATTTTTTTTAAGAAGAACATAATCATACTTGGAACAAATATGATAACTACTTTCTCATTTATATTATCGTTTGATATGTTAAACACGAATGAACCATTTCAAAAACAGATATCCAATTAGAGACAACCAAAAAAACACAAAAAATAATGTGAAACCGAAATGGAAGAAAACGTATGGAGGAATGACGTACCTTAAAAGTTCTTCAAAGATATGAATATTAGTACCTATACAAAGAAAAATTGAAGAAAGCATATGAATAACATGATTATATTTTAGAAGCAGAAGAAAAAGAAAGATAAAAAATAAAAATTATTGAACTTGATTAACTTTTAGTATGAAGAAGAAGAGAGACGAGTTTTGTGGAAGAAGAAGAGAGACAAGTACGTTGGATATAGAAGTGAGAGATGTTAGAGTTTTGTGTTTTGAGCGAGACTACTATTCTTTGCTGACAACTTCATAACTTTGATTAATATATATATATATATATATATATATATATATATATATATATGTGTGTGTGTGTGTGTGTGTGTGTGGGCGCGTGCTTCTGCGTGTAAGCGTGTGTGTGTGTGTGTGTGTGTGTGTACGCGTGCGTGTGTGTAAAACTTATCACCATTGTTTCTAAGAAAAATCGTGATAAAATATTAGTACTATTCACAATGGTTTCTGATAATAACTTTGGTGATATGTATTTTAATTTTAATATATTTATAAGAGTATATGAACAAGTCCTTTTTATAACGAAAAAATAAAAAATTTGTTGATGCTTGGATTTCAAGCATGTAACTTTTTAATTATCACCATGTTTATTATTTTAAACCATGATGAAATTTCTTTTAATAAAATCAAAATAAATTCAGGCGCATTAAGATTCAATCTAATTAAATATATCAACTATAAGGAAATGACTGAATAAAGGAGAATATATTATAAGTTACGTAATGCATTGCATTTTAAAAAGAAATCGCCATTACATGTAAGCATTTAGAAACTAGATACGAAATGACACAAACAATATTGATTATATATTTTTTAAAAATCTAACATTAAGTTATGAAATGTTTAACACAAAATAAATACAAAAAATTATGAAATTTTAAATAGTTTTCACACGACGCATTATATTTTAAAATAATTTTCACTCTTTTGTCGCGCATTATCATAAATAATATCACGTGATAAATATTATAATTGTACCATTTATAATTTAAAAAAAAAAGTTGTGATACTTATATTACCATTGCCCATTGTTTTGATATTAAAAATTAAATAATTTGAATAAAAAATTTAGAAAAAATTTTAAAGCAAGAATTTTCCATCTTGAAATTTTGTCTTTTATAAATTAAATCATTATTTTCAAGTTTTAATATTTAATATTTGTTGTATGACAATAATATAAGCATATTTATTGTAAATTTTTGAACTATCAAAGTATCAAAGTAGAGTTTATCCATTAGGTGTTGAATAATCTAAAATATATAAAATAGTAAAACAATGTCATTTTTTTACATTGAATTTTCTACCATATAAACCATATAAAAAGAGATTTGATGTGAATCTCTCAATATAATAAATATTTTAATGTAACGAAAAGATACAACATTTGGAAAATAAATGGGTTTCAACTTTTATAGACATATTCAAATAAAAATGAAAATTAGTCACTCAAAATTTGGTTATAAATCAACCTCTTCACACTCAATTATAATGTATAATTTCTTAGTTTGAAATTCCAAACACATTCATCATTTTCTTTTCTCTTTTCTCTTTAATGTCAACCATGTCAACCGGAAGGAAAGGTCTGGTCGCCAAAAGATTGAGATGAAAAAGATGAGCAATGAGAGCAATATGCAAATGACTTTCTGAAAGCGTCGTGGTGGGCTTTTCATAAAAGCCAGTGAGCTTAGCACACTTTTTGGTGCAGATATTGCTCTTGTTGTATTCTCACCTGGTGAGAAAGTGTTTTCCTTTGGTCACCCACATGTTGATACAGTCATAGATCGTTATCTATCACGGGTCCCACCCCAAATTAATGGCACCATGCAATTTCTTGAGGCTCACCGTAGCGCAAACGTGTGTGAGCTCAATAATCACCTGACAGAAATTAACAATATGTTGGATATTGAGAAGAAGTGTGGTGATGAGTTAAGCCATTTGTGAAAGGCGACCGAGGCTCAGTTTTGGTGGGGGTGTCCCATTGATGGAATGAATAGGGCTCAAGTTATACTATTCAAGAAGGCTTTAGAGGAACTTAAGAAACTTGTTACACAACATGTTGATAGGCTTGTAATTGAAGGTGCACCTTCCCAAAATATTCCATTTTATGTTGGAAATTTTTCTAACTCTAATATGTCAATCAATCACCAAGTAAATCCTCAACAAGCTCAAATATTTCAACAACATTTTTTTCAAAATCCTATGATGCAAACTCATTTATTTGGTTTCAACAATATGGGTGGAATTGACGAGTATGGACCCTCGAGAATCTTTTGATTAGCTGACTTAGATCCGAAAAATGGTTGAGAAATGAGAGAGATATGATTGATATAAGATTTGAAAAATAATGAAAGAAGAAAAATGAAAATAAGAAGAAAGAGATTGAAGAAGAAGCTGACATGGCATGGAAAAGTCAAACCAAACGCGTTTTTATAATATATACAATTCCTTGTGTTATAACGAACAAATGTATAGCTACCCTAGTGGTAGAAACGTGTGCCCTAAGTCACTTACAACCCAAAGATATGGGGTTTGAATCCACCTTATCCTAAACTTTGTTTTTTTTTCAAACAGTGCATGGAACCCTAATGATGTGGGTTCGAACCTAGTCAGTGTAATGTTTATTTTTTTTCTTACTTGTTAAATGTTCATTTTTCTTCGTAATTTCAAATATCCATAACTTCATGATCCCTTAACATTTTTGACCCATTCATTTTGTCATGTGTTTATGAGAATGTCTATTTTATGAATCCATAAAAAATCTCAAAAAATAATATTTATTTTGACCATTTTTATTAGGTAGAAAACTAGTGCATTTTATGTTGTTTTTAGGCCTTTTTAATGGATTTTATTTTATTGTTTCTTTGTTCTAAGTGATCATAGATGTTTGTGTGACCAGTTTATATTTTTTTAGATATTGTTTGATGTTGGTGTAGCACCTCAAATTTGCACCTACCATTATACATACATTTTCATACTAGGTCATAGCATATCATGGTCCATTGCATAGCATTTGCATTGTCCCTCAGTTGCCTCAAGAGCAAGCAATCAAGAATCAGGTCAAACTAATCTCCTGATCAGTCAACCAAGCAAGCAAAGGAATTTCTCATTGAATCAAGGCCTTGAGGTTTGTCCAACAAGTTCACATGACTTGGAGGTCTATTTGAAGAGTTCATGTCAAGGGTTGAGGGCTCAGAGGTCAGCAGTTCATGCCCAGACAGTCAAAAACCCTAGAAAAGTCAACTGTCAGTCAAAGTAGTGGATGGTGGTCATTCTTGTGGAATTTGGGCACCATGGTCAATAATCAAGAGTTCATACAACTTGGGACATCATTTGAAGTCAAGTCCTCAAGGAATTAGGGTTTGGAAGTCATCAGTCAATGCACAATCAGTCAGAAACCCTAAAAGTCAACTGTTGGTCAACTGTCCATTTAATCAGGGATTTGATGATTGGAATTGGTTTGTGAGAGCTCATTCATGTCCAAATAGTCATCATATATCATGCCAAACACCATCATGGAAGAATTTGAAGCCAGATCATGAATTTCCCAAAATGGAAACTGGGCCTGTAACTGAAACTTACCAAAAATGGAAAGTTTTGATCCTCAAACTTACATCATGGTATAAGCCTCAAATGAATTTTTGCCCAACATGAAAGTTGAAGATCTTGTTCTCCCATTTCCAAAAAGTCCTAGAACTCTCAATTCCCATGTATGGTTGGCAAGTTATGATCGAATCGATTTCAGAAAATCTTGAACTTCAAAGGGCCATATCTCCCAAACCGTTTGGCCAAATTTGGTGGGGTTTTTTCCTACAAACCACATTTTTCATCCTCTTTCCAAAAATATAAATTTCATGACCAAAAACCTTACCAATCAAAATGGCAATTTTGGACCTTTTTCATTTAAATTCAAAGTTTGACCAAGAGTTGACTTTTTGACTCAAGCATTTTTTCAACATTTGGCCAATTGGAACACCTCATAAATGTCATTTAGAAGGTGTTTGCAAGGTCAAATTATGCAGAACATGTGAATCTTGTTTGGTTGCTTGAATTGTAAGAAAAGTACCATTTAACCATACTTGCACCATACTTGTCCATGCCTTGCCTTGTACCTCAAAAGGACAGCAATTATGCAGCATTTCCTCTGTCCTTAGAGCCTCATTATGCAGCTAACCAATTGTACATATAGCCATGCCTCACTTGCTTGAGATTTGGAAAGTGAAGGTACTTTGCAACCATCCATCCATGCTTCCACACCTTAATATGTACTGTCCAAAAGCAGACCTAGCAGCATGGTATAACATACTTTTTCTGTCATTTCGGATACAAAAAAGAAAGCTGGCACAACAAAAAAGAACAGGTAGAACTCATTCATGGAGGACTTGGCATATTGCAATTTTCTGTAAAAAGAATTCCCAAAGAAACCCTTCTCACTTGCAAGACTCACCATGAACCAAACCTAACTTGGCCTTGTTTGTGACTTGATAAAAACTCATTTTCTGTCAAAACATAATGAAAAAAAACCAAAGGGGCTTCATTCATTTTGACTGAGCATTTTCCTCCTCAAATTGAAGCAACAGCAGACAGCATGGAGATGTTTGGTCTGCTGTCAATGGAAATGCAGTATGAAGCCTAATATTGCTCAAAAACCTGACCTGGCCTTGTACTGTCCAGCAGGCATTGTACATTTTTCTGTCCTTTTGAAATTCAATTGAAGCAACCACAAACCCTTGGCAAATGCTAAAGCCATACCATGCCATATTGAATGCAGCAGAGTACAAGCATTTTTTCTGTCAACATAGGACAGTAGCAACATACTGCAGCAGAGGGGAGAAAGTCTTGGCAATTGCCATACCATACTTGTACCTCCATGCCATGATTTGAACTGGCCAACAGCAACACTGCAGCAACAAAAAGAACTGGGCTAGCTATTTGCATCTGATTTATTTTTTCTGTCCAACAAACCAGTAGCAGACCATAACACAAACCTAACTCATCTGGCCATTGGTATTTTCCTGTCATCAAAAACAATTGCACAATCAACCTTCATTTTTCTTCCAACCCTGCCCTGCTAAACATCATCATCCAACAAGCATACAATACTGCAGCAGGGAGAGGACTTTGGCAATGGCTAAGAACAAAAACACTGCTACAGCAAACCACACTCACTTCAACTCACCTGCCACTTGCATTTACTGCTAAAGACCTTGCCCTCACTTGCATTCACTGTCAAAAAGAAAAAAAGGGCCATTACCACAAACAAAACCTTCACTCACTCCCTCATTCTCAACCTTGCCTTGCTCTTGGCACTCTTGAATTTTTCTGTCCAACTTCTACAGCAGACCAACCAAACCACTCTCACTGGCAGCAGGGGAACAAAACCAATACTTTCTGTCATGGCAGCTCCAACCAAAGCCCTTGCTCACTTGGCCATTTTTTCTGTCTAGAACACAATGGTTTCAAACATCACCTAACAAACCAACATAACAATACCAAACCACAAAGAACCAACATTGCCTTGCCATTAAAAAACACAAAAATCCATTTCACTTGGCCACTTATTCCAAAACCTGTAAAAAACTGAAGAAGAGCAAAAAAACCTGCATTGCTAAATTCACAAAATCCAAGGGCTGCAGTCAGTTTGTCTTGGCATTTTCAGTCCAAACTCCCATTGAACCAAACCAGCAGCACCATTCAACTGCAGACACCCTGCTTTGCTTCTAAAAACCCTACATTTGGTCCTTGGCCTTAGCATCTCATTCACTCTATCCAAACACAAACAGCATACCACAAACAACCTTCACTTATCTTCCCAACCTTTGCCTTGCTAACATGGCCTGCAAATCTACCATAGACCAACCTAACAGAAAAACCAACCAACCTTGCATTTTGCCAAACCTCACTTGCATTTTGCTAAGCCTTATGCCTTGCATTTCCTCAAACAACCAACTCAGACCTAGCCATTGCATTTCCCTTAACTCTTCACCATGTTAGACTAACTACATTCAGTTGGCACTTGCATTTTTTCAAAACTTGTTACCAACATTTCCTGCAGCAAGCAAAACACCCTTGGCCATCTCTTCACAAACCTGCCACAAACCAAGACCCTGCATTACACTCACATCTTGCATCTTGCCATAAGAACTTTTCTGGCCAAATCCTTCAAACATTCAAGCGAGCCTTGGTTCAGCAATCATACAAGCAGCATTTGGAGACCATAGCAAGCCTTGTGTTCTTGCTGTAACAGCTTTATTTCTTCAACTGTTTCTACCAAGCATCAACCATGGTGGAGCTAAAGGGGAGCAAAGTTAAGCATTCTTGAGGCAAGTTACCTTCACCATTCACCATTAGAAGTCCAAATCACCATCTGTTCGAGCTTGCCTTGGCCAAATAATCACTGCATCATCAGCTTGCACCATTATTGGTAAGATTTCGATTGCCTTCTCTTGCCAAACCACCACATGATTAGCATAGGTCTTAGCTTGCTAAAGAAGTTACACTTTGTCTCACATGAATTGGTTGTTTAACTTGCAAGAAATTTGGAAAATAAGTTTTATGCACATTTTCTTTTTTGCTCGATTCTACTGCCATGCTGTGTTATACTGAAGAGTATTGATGGATTTGTATTCACTATGTTTGGATGAACCTTTTGGTATGTCATTTAGTCATTTCTGGAATCTTTTGTTCATAAGCCAAAGTTTGATGTTCTTGCTTTTTTGCTCGATTCATTCACATGTTGATGATTCGTGGAAAATTAATGTTGGATTGATTGTTCACCTTGCCTTGCTGGTCATGTCTATGTATTTATCTGGGATTTCTGGAAAATTTTATCAAACACGATTTTGATGTTGATGATCACATGTTGCCATGCTTAAACCCTAAGTTCTTTTTTGAGAAAAACCAGAAAACTCAAGTGCTATTGGCTGTGGTTGCTCAAGTCACTATTCCATTGAAAAAGAGCCAATAGGAACATTTCCTGTGCCCCTCCAAAACTCAGTCGTTTTGATAAGTGGCATGCTTATTTACAGCTTTGCCACCCGTTGACTTATGTTTGACCCTCATGCCATGCTTTCATGTTCAATATTTCATCAATTATTCATCAAACTTCCATAATTCATTTTCGATTCAATTTTTATCAAAAAATCTTGAAATTTTTTCCTCATATTCATGAATGTGTCCTTTATTTAATCATGATTTTTAATTAATTTTCCATTGGCTGGATTTTTAATGATAATTATTTTCTTGACATGTATGCCAAAATGATACATTGTGCCATTCCTTTTGTGAAATTGTCATGTTGCATCCAATGAGCTTGAAATTTTTTGTGGTAAAACTAGACACATTGACCTTCATTTCCATATAAAGTTTGTGCATTTATCATTTGTGTATTGAGAGTTATGATTTTTTGAAGTCATGTGTTGCATTTGGTGTCATACCATGATCATGCATTTTCACAATTTTTGTTCACACACTTCCCCACATCCAGATGACTCCAAATTTTGCATGAATGGTCCCTTGTATGTCTAGTTTACATGTGAATTTTCTTGGATTTAATTGAACTATTTTCCATTTGTTTGAGATTTTTCTTCCCTGCCTAGTCAAATGTTGACTTTGTGTGACACATGTTCCCACTTCATTTGTGAAATTCTCATACTTTATTAGATGGACATGAAATTTTACATGAGATAACTAGGCATTCTCATCTTGGCCATGGCTTTAGTCCCATTCATTTATCATACACCATTCTTGACTTATGATTTTTCTAAGTTGATGCATGTTTGGTTGACTTCATTGAGCATGTTCAAAATGGCTTTGACTTCTTTATTTTCATTGACTGCTTTCCACTTGCCCAAATGGGATGAAATTTGACATGCTTACCATGCTATGTGTTGGGTTTGATCATGATTTATTTGGTGATTTTTGGAGGATGTTTAGATTGGTTTTGAGTCAAGTCTTTCTGTTGACTTTTATGGATTTCTGTTTGCCCTACTTTGACCTAATTGGTTCATGAAATGATGATAGTGATTGGTATGGATGTGAATCCAATTGGTTTTGTTTCCTAATTGTTTGAACATGATTTTGGATACTTATCCCTTGCTGTTTGAACTTTCTCATTCACTTTTGACCCTAGGCTTGCCCTAGTGGTCCTGTTACTCACCTTTGAGTTTGTGATTTCAGGTTGACCATCAAGTGGCCATTGTAGCCAATTCTTTTTTTTTTGAGCTTGCTGGAATATTGTTATCTAACCCCCTTGTTTTGTAGGTGGCTTGGCTCACATGCCTTAAGCCTTGTGCCTTGCACATCCATGTGCCTCCAATTGACTGTTGGTTTCTGTTTCTGTTTGTTTTGTTTGAAGTTGCATACTAACATCTGCTTGACTGTTTCAGGTGCTTTAGTTGCTTAGTTCCTTGTGAACTTTTTGCTTTGCTTGTATAAGAAATTTGCATTGAGGTATGCCTCCTTTACTTCATGTAGTCTGGAAGACCTGGCCTGTTACTTGGCCAGGCAACTGTCTGAAGTCCTCCTTAAGAGGCAATGTTTGTGATTGTTTACTTTTGTCCTTGCATAGAGTCAAAATCCTCCTAAGTGAAGAGGCAATTGGTGGAAGGTAGGGATATGCAATCTATCCCCCACTATTCAGTGTGTCATCTGCCTTGCTCACACCACTGTGTTGATGCATTGCAGATACAAACCCAAGATCTTGTACAACTGTACAGTTGAGTCAGTCTTAAATGTGTAGAAGGGTTCCCACTTTCTGAACCCACACATTCTTGTCTTGAGCTCTCCCAGGCCAGGGATAAGAGTTGTGAGGTCTCATCCTCACTTCACCTTTCATCTGCTTCACCTTAGCCCCTCAATGGCAAGGTTAAGAGCAACGTTCACCCAGTTCCAGAGGTTTGTTTGTCAAGGTTGATATGACCCCTTGACTAAAACCTAACCCTTGTTTGAGCCATTTGTTCGTGTATAGCGTGTGCTATCTGTGCTTGTAGGATTGTTTGACTTGCTTCCTGTGCAAGATAGGATTGTTTGACTTGCTTCCTGTGCAAGTTAGGATTAGTTTAGACTTGCTTCCTGTGCAAGTTAGGTTTTGCTTGGCTTGCTTCCTGTGCAAGTTAAGTGTGTGTGGCTTGCTTCCTGTGTGAGCCATGCTTAGGATAGGTTGGCCCTTGTGCCATTTAGCTAGAAACCTTAACTTAGGGATGATTTGCATGATAACATCTAGGCTCGAGTCGTAGTCTCCCTAGTTGTGTCTCCCTCTGTTATCTGGTTAGGCTAGTCCTTTATCCCTGCGTAGGGGAACTACATCGCCCTGATCTTCATACCAGATGAAGTATGTAGGCAGGAGATTGAGCTGATCTCTCCGGGCGCCCTTTTTCTTTTTTGTGTGTGTTTGACAGTTATAGGCTCGAGTCCCCGACTCCCTATCAACCTGTTGTGTTGTTGTGTGCTTGGAAGCCGATGTAAGTCCATCGAGTGGCATTTGGGTTCCGGTGTGCGTGTGTTTAGGTGCGGATGCTGATGTAAGTCCAGCAATTGGCATTCAGGCTCCATGTTTGCCTTCTTGTGTGTGCTTTGGTTCGGATGCTGACATAAGTCCAGTGATTGGCAGTCGGGCTCCACGTTTGCCTGTGTCTTGTTTTGCTTGTGTGCGTGTCAGCCGAGCTACGAATGCTCTGATTCTTCTCTCGTCCGAGAAGATACGTATGCATAGGATGCGACATCCTAGCGAGCATGTGTCGTTTCCCCAGTCCGAACTACTTCGACTCTGATGTCTATGCCTGATAGACTAAGTAGGCCCAGGATGCGACATCCTGCCGAGTTCAGTTTCAGTCAGTCTCTTGTGTCTCTTTCAGCCAGTGTGTGTGTGTGTTTGAGCAGTGTTTAGCAACCAATTTCCTTTCTAGTGTGCGTGGATCCCGTAGAGTACTACGGATGCGTAGGGGTGCTAATACCTTCCCTTCGCATAACCGACTCCCGAACCCATTCTCTTTGGTCGCGAGACCATGTTCTTTTCCCAGGTTTACTTCGAGCGTTTCCTTTCCCTCTTTTGGGATAAATAACGCACGGTGGCGGCTCTGTTGTTCTTTCTTTCCCGCCGGTTTTTCGCGCGATGCGACAGCTGGCGACTCTGCTGGGGACAATAGAGAAGTTGACCTATGCTGGTCCATCTTCCCTGAGCGAGTCTCTCCTAGCGCTCCTTAGGTTAGGGTTTTGGTTGCTTTGTGCTGTGTTTATTTATTGCATTCATTATTTACTGTTTGCATTCATTGTCTATCGTTTGCATTTATGTTTGCATTAATGTTTGCATTTATTCATCTGTTCACCTGGCTGGTTGTTTGTTTCTCTCTGTGTGGGGGGAAGAGTCAGTTGAGGTAAAAGGTCCAATACCCAGACCATGAGTGCAATCTAGGATACCTAGGAATAGAGTGATTCATGGGAAGCGGGTGGTATGGCGCCACTTAGCGGAACATTGATATCACGAGCAGTTCAGACCCTGGTGGGATGCTGTCGTTACATACTTCGGGTGTGTATATGACAGTATTCTGCGAAAGGTTATTTATGCTGCGTTTCTCTCAGCCTTACCCTGGCCTAGACTACACCCGTGAGTGGGGAGGGAATGATCATTATTACAGGTACCGTTGGTGACTCGGTTCTGTTGGTGACTTGGTTCTGATGGCGACTTTGTGTTCAGACAGTGTTCAGTTAACCTTAAGTGGGATTTATGTTCAAATTTTGACTGAAGCATCGACCTAGTGATCAGAGATTGCACAAACAGCCAGTCCAGTCTGCATCATTCGCATCATAGCATGTTTATTTTTCAAAAGAAACGCAATGAAAAAATCGAAAAAAAAGAAAAAAAAAGAGAAAAAAAACTAATCTCTGCATGCATATCATTTCTCAGGTACATTCCGGAGCTGGTCTACTGATAGAGATGGCAACAGTCTCAGAGCCGAAGCGGAAGACCTGTTCCTACAGTTTCCATCGTGAGCCGTTGACTCCACTAGTTGAGTTGGGTAGCTTTGTGACAGATGATCGTCTGAAGAGTTTCGTTGGACAGTATGGAGATATCTTGACAGTATTGAAGACGGTAGTAGATCCAGTGCCTCTGCAAACACTTCTTCAGTTCTATGACCCGGAGCTTAGATGTTTCACGTTCCAAGATTACCAGTTAGCACCTACTCTCGAGGAGTATTCTATACTGTTGAGCATCCCGATTCAGCATCAGGTTCCTTTTTTGGATGTGCCCAAGGAGGTTGATTTCAGAGTCGTTGCCGGAGCTCTCCGGTTGAGTGTTAAGGAAGTCAGTGATAGTTGGAAGTCCAGTGGGGATGTTGTAGGATTGCCTTTGAAGTTTCTGTTGAGGGTAGCTAGAGAAGAGGCAGAGAAGGGGAGTTGGGAAGCCTTTCACGCACAGCTTGCCACCATGATCTATGGGATTGTCCTATTTCCCAGTATGCCAAATTTTGTTGACCATGCAGCTATCAGTATCTTCATTGGAAGGAATCCAGTCCCAACCCTTCTAGCTGATACTTACTATGCCATCCACAGTAGGCATGGTAAGGGCGGAGCCATCAGGTGCTGCTTACCTCTTCTGTTCAAATGGTTCATGTCTCTTCTGCCAGCTAGTGGACCATTTGTAGATACCCAGAGCACTCTTAAGTGGACTCAGAGGGTCATGTCACTCACCTCCTATGACATCAGATGGCAGTCGTACCGGATAGATGTGAAGAATATTATCATGAGTTGTGGTGAATTCCGGAATGTACCACTCGTGGGGACCAAGGGTTGCATCAATTACAACCCAGTTCTTTCTCTTCGCCAGCTAGGGTTTGTCATGAGTAGAAGGCCACTTGAAGCTGAGGTAGTTGAGAGTGTGTATTTTGAGAAACGTACTGACCCTGCTAAGTTGGAGCATATTGGGAGAGCTTGGAAATTTGTTGAAGCGAAGGATGGATCCGTCTTAGGGAAGAAGTTTGCCATTGCAATGCCCAATTACACTGATTGGGTCAAGAAGAGAGTAGAGACTTTGTTGTTACCCTACGATAGGATGGAGCCGTTGCAAGAGCAACCACCTTTGATCCTTGCTGATAGTGTGCCTGCTGAGCACTATAAGCAAGTTCTGATGGAGAGTCGTCGTCTGAGAGAGAAGGAGCAAGACACTCAGATGGAGCTGTACAAAGCTAAAGCTGATAGGTTGCACATGGCCCATCAACTCAGGGAGGTGCAAGGAGAGGATGCTAGCAGAGCAAGAGGTAAGAAGAGATCCTACGAGGAGATGGAGTCTATGTTGGATGAGGAGCATAGGGAGCGCTTGAGACTGCAGAGAGCAGAAGCCAGTTATCAGAAGAAGATCGGAGACTTGGAGAAGAAACTCAGAGATAAAGACATCCAGTTGAAGAAGGAAGTAGACTTGAGACAGAAATCAGAGGATTATCTTGAAGGAGAAGTCTTGGAGCTGAGAAGACAGTTGAAAGAGAAGATCACTCCTTTACCAGACTGTTCAGAATGCTCACTGTTGATAGACCAGTGCCATTACCTGAAGACCCTCATTCCAGAAGACCGTCTGTCTTAGTTTGTATCTTTGCTTGTGTTTTATTGAGAATCACCTCCAGGCTTGTTGGATGGGATTCATTTGTTTGTACTCCGTCTTTGGATCTTCATTATTGAGAATCACCTCCAGGCTTGTTGGATGGGATTCATTTCTTTGTACTCTGTTTATGCGAATTTTCTGTTGGCTCGGTGGTATTGACCTTTTTACCCTTATGTATGAATAAGGTTGTCAGTATTTCCCTGCTGTTCTCATTTTCCTTGTATCTGTTTGTTCTCTTGTTGCTGCGGGTTGCCATCTTTTCAGGATGGGTCAGGCTCTTTGAATGCCTGAGAAATGAGCATATCATGTGCATCATACGCATCATTAGCATCATACTCATATCATTTTGCATAACAGGTGTTCTTGGTCGTGACTTCTCACTCTTGGTTCCTGTTCAGGCAAAATAGCTGATCAACGTCCGCACCGCTACTCAACAAGACTGAATCAACAGAGAAGTATGGATCAATTTCAAGCTGAGTTAGCTGAGATGAAGGCAAGCATGGCCCAGTTTATGAATATGATGCAAGGGGTTGCGCAAGGTCAAGAAGAACTTCGAGCTATGGTTCAGAGACAAGAGGCTGCAAATCCACCGACCAACCATGCTCCGCCAGAGGGAGGCCCAGTCGATGATAACAATATTGCTGCTGCTGTACCCGTCAACAACTATGCTGTAGGTGATGAGTTGGGGGGTATTCGAATCAACGGTCAACCTATTGTTCCAGATGCCGCTAATGCCAGAGTAGTCCGTGCTCCGGCCCGCAATCCTGTTCCGATTGTTGACAGACAAGAGGATTTGTTCTCTCTGCTCAGTGAAGATGAAGACGTTCTGGGAAGGGTTAATGAGAGAGACCGCAAAGTTGAAGCTCTTGCTGAGAAGATCCGTGCTATGGAAAGTCAGAATTCTCTCGGTTTTGATGTTACTAATATGGGGTTGGTTGAAGGTTTGAGAATCCCTCACAAGTTCAAAGCACCGTCCTTCGACAAATACAACGGTACTTCTTGCCCTCGCACCCATGTGCAGGCTTATTATCGAAAAATCTCTGCGTATACCGATGATGAAAAGATGTGGATGTATTTTTTCCAAGATAGTCTATCTGGGGCTTCTTTGGACTGGTACATGGAATTGAAGAGAGATTCGATCCGATGCTGGAGAGATCTGGGTGAGGCCTTCTTGAGGCAATACAAACACAACATGGACATGGCACCGAGCCGGACTCAGCTGCAGAGTCTTTGTCAGAAATCCAATGAAAGCTTCAAGGAGTATGCCCAGAGGTGGCGTGAACTGGCTGCTAGAGTTCAACCCCCTATGCTGGAGAGGGAGTTGACAGATATGTTTATCGGTACTCTTCAAGGTGTGTTTATGGACCGGATGGGGAGCTGCCCGTTCGGTAGTTTTTCTGATGTTGTCATTTGTGGAGAGAGGACTGAGAGTCTAATCAAAGCTGGTAGGATCCATGATGCTGGTTCCTCGTCTTCATTAAAGAAACCCTTCTCTGGGGCACCTCGCCGTAGAGAAGGAGAGACCAATGCTGTACAGCACAGAGGGGGTGTGTACAGAACAAATGCTAACAGAGATCAATATCGTCCAGTAGCTGCAGTAACCATTCCGGCACCTCAACCTCGTCAACAACAACAACCAAGAGTTCAACAACCGCAACAACAACAACAACAACAGCAACGTCCTTATCAGCCCAGACAGAAATTGCAGGCTGATAGAAGATTTGATCCTCTGCCCATGTCTTACACAGAGTTATTACCCGAACTACTCAAGTTAGGGATGATTGAGTTGCGTACAATGGCTCCGCCTACAGTGCTGCCTCCTGGCTATGATGCTAATGTTAGATGTGACTTTCATTCTGGGGCACCAGGCCACCATACTGAGAAGTGTCGAGCTCTCCAGCACAAGGTCCAAGATTTAATTGATGCCAAGGCAATCAACTTCGCTCCAGTGCCTAACGTCGTAAACAACCCTATGCCTCAGCATGGTGGGCATAGAGTGAACAATATTGAAGGGAAAGAAGTTGAAGATCTGGTTGTTAATGTTAATGATGTTCAGACTTCTCTGCTAGTTGTGAAGGGTCGTTTGCTGAATGGGGGTGTCTACCCGGGTTGTGATGAAGATTGTTTGGGCTGTGCAGAATCTGAGAATGGTTGCGACCAGTTGAGGACCGGTATCCAGGGTATGATGGATGAAGGTTGTTTGCAATTCAGTAGGGCTGTAAAAGATCGTGGAACAGCGTCAACTATCACCATTTACTTTAAACCGTCTGAAGAACGTGGACAAAGGATTGTCAGTGCACCTGCAGCAAATGGTACCCCAGTTACCATTCCCGTGCCTGTAACCATCAGTGTTCCAACTACTACCGCTGCGTCTGAAAGAAGGGCTGTTGAGAATAGTAGAGCTGTGCCGTGGAAGTATGATAATGCTCACCGCAGTTACAGAAGGGCTGAAAGTCAGACAAGACCAGCGAATCAAACTCCAGTGACAATTGGTGTACCGAATAGAGTTCCTGCAACTGTTGGTCCGGCTGTGGATAATGTAGGGGGTCCAGGAGGCTTTACCAGAAGCGGTCGTCTATTCGCACCGCAGCCTTTGAGGGACAATAATGCTGAAGCTCTCGCCAAAGCAAAGGGGAAGCAAGCTGTGGTTGAGGGAGAACCTGTCCAGAAGGAGGCGCCCGAGGGGTCATTTGAAAAGGATGTGGAGGAGTTTATGAAGATAATCAAGAAAAGTGACTACAAGATTGTAGATCAGTTGAATCAAACTCCGTCCAAGATCTCTATACTTTCACTATTGATGTGCTCTGAGGCACACCGTAATGCCTTGCTGAAGATGTTGAATCTGGCTTACGTACCTCAAGAGATTTCTGTCAATCAACTGGAGGGTGTGATGGCCAATGTGAGCACCAGGCATGGTGTAGGTTTCACCAACCTGGAATTACCACCTGAAGGGCGAAACCATAACAAAGCCTTACACATTACCATGGAGTGCAAGGGGGCAGTGTTGTCTCACGTGTTGGTAGACACCGGGTCGTCGCTGAATGTGTTGCCTAAACAGATTCTGAGGAAGATTGATGCGGAAGGGTTTGTGCTTAATCCCAGTGACCTGATCGTTCGTGCTTTCGACGGATCCAAACGTTCTGTGTGTGGGGAAGTTACCTTGCCTGTGAAGATAGGTCCTGAGGTTTTTGATATCATCTTCTATGTTATGGACATCCAGCCCGCCTACAGTTGTTTGTTGGGGCGTCCGTGGATTCATGCAGCAGGGGCAGTCTCGTCGACTCTCCATCAAAAGCTCAAGTATGTCTGGAACGGTCAGATCGTGACTGTGTGCGGTGAAGAAGAGATTCTGGTGAGTCATCTATCCTCGTTCAAATATGTTGAGGTGGATGGCGAGATCCACGAAACCTTATGCCAGGCGTTTGAGACTGTGGCTCTTGAGAAAGTGGCGTACGCTGAGCAGAGGAAGCCAGGTGTTTCAATCACTTCTTACAAGCAGGCTAAGGAGGTCGTTGATTCCGGAAAAGCTGAAGGCTGGGGCAAGATGGTGGATTTGCCGGTTAAAGAAGACAAATTTGGTGTTGGTTATGAGCCTCTCCGAGCAGAGCAGAAAGGTCAAGCGGGTCCGAGTACCTTTACCAGCGCTGGGCTGATGAATCATGGCGACGTCTCTGCAACCGGTAGTGAAGACTGTGACAGTGATTATGATTTGGACAACTGGGTTCGCCCGTGTGCACCAGGGGGGTCTATCAACAACTGGACGACTGAAGAAGTGGTTCAAGTTACTCTTCTGACAGAGTAATTTTCTGTTGTTTTGTCATTTTGCATGAAAATCCTACGTTCTGCCCAAGGCGTAGTGATTCATTTTTGTAGGGCCTCATCATGTTTTAATGATTATCATTAATGAAGGACATTTTTTGAACAAATTTTGTGATCCCTGTCTTTCTGTTTTCTGTTTTCATTTTTTTTTCAAAACAATAAAAATGGCAATGTTTTCTTGTTTTTGTGACTTTATTGAACTCTTTTTCTAAAACAAAGCATCAAACATGCAGAAGCGATCTTATGGCATTCACTATGAACAGTTCTGTTATGGCTCAGTATGATTTCGATAATCCCATCTACCAAGCTGAAGAGGAGAGTGAGGAAGACTGTGAACTCCCTGCAGAATTGGCCAGATTACTGAAGCAGGAGGAAAGGGTCATCCAACCTCATCAGGAGGAGTTGGAAACTATTAATTTGGGTACTGAGGACGACAAAAAGGAAATCAAGATTGGGGCTGCCTTAGAGGACTCTGTCAAGAGGAGGCTGATTGAGATGCTGAGAGAATATGTGGAAGTGTTCGCCTGGTCGTACCAAGATATGCCTGGTTTAGATACAGACATTGTGATGCATCGATTACCTCTTAGGGAAGGATGTCCTTCGGTTAAGCAGAAGCTTCGTAGAACGAGTCCTGACATGGCAACTAAGATCAAGGAAGAGGTTCAGAAGCAGTGGGATGCGGGTTTTTCTGGCTGTTACCAGTTATCCACCATGGGTGGCCAACATCGTTCCTGTGCCGAAGAAGGATGGTAAAGTTAGAATGTGTGTCGATTACCGGGATTTGAATAGAGCGAGTCCGAAAGATGATTTCCCATTACCTCACATTGATGTATTGGTTGATAATACGGCTCAATCCTCGGTATTCTCTTTCATGGATGGTTTCTCCGGATATAATCAGATCAAGATGGCGCCAGAGGACATGGAAAAGACGACATTCATTACACCTTGGGGCACGTTCTGCTATAAGGTGATGCCATTTGGGCTAAAGAATGCTGGTGCTACCTATCAGAGGGCAATGACGACTCTTTTTCATGACATGATGCACAAAGAAATTGAAGTGTACGTAGATGATATGATTGCGAAGTCGCAGACAGAAGAGGAGCACTTGGTTAATTTGCAGAAGCTGTTCGACCGGTTGAGAAAGTTCAGACTGAGGTTGAATCCGAACAAGTGCACGTTTGGAGTGAGATCAGGGAAGCTTTTAGGCTTCATTGTCAGTGAAAAAGGAATTGAGGTTGATCCAGCGAAAGTCAAAGCTATTCAAGAAATGCCTGAACCAAAAACGGAGAAGCAAGTCCGTGGGTTTTTAGGGAGGTTGAACTACATTGCAAGGTTCATATCTCATCTAACTGCTACATGTGAACCAATTTTCAAACTGCTCAGAAAGAATCAAGCGATCAAGTGGAATGATGATTGTCAGAAAGCTTTTGACAAAATCAAGGAGTATTTACAGAAACCTCCAATCCTTATACCTCCAGTTCCTGGGAGACCTCTGATAATGTACCTGTCAGTGACTGAGAACTCGATGGGGTGTGTATTGGGACAGCATGACGAGTCTGGTCGAAAAGAGCATGCCATATACTACCTTAGCAAAAAGTTTACCGACTGTGAAACAAGATATTCACTGCTCGAGAAAACTTGCTGTGCTTTGGCCTGGGCTGCTCGCCGACTGAGACAGTATATGCTGAACCATACTACTCTATTGATTTCTAAGATGGATCCAGTAAAGTACATCTTTGAGAAACCAGCTCTCACCGGACGTGTTGCCCGTTGGCAGATGATCTTGACAGAGTATGACATTCAGTACACGTCACAGAAGGCCATCAAGGGTAGTATTCTGTCAGACTACCTTGCCGAACAACCGATTGAAGATTATCAGCCTATGATGTTTGAATTTCCTGATGAAGACATCATGTATCTGAAGATGAAAGATTGCGAAGAGCCTCTTGTCGAGGAAGGACCGGACCCGGATGACAAATGGACACTGATGTTTGATGGGGCTGTGAACATGAACGGTAACGGTGTTGGGGCAGTATTGATCAATCCTAAAGGTGCTCATATACCTTTCTCTGCCAGATTGACGTTTGACGTCACCAACAACGAAGCTGAGTATGAGGCTTGTATCATGGGGATAGAAGAAGCCATTGATCTGAGGATCAAAACTCTTGATATATTTGGAGATTCCGCTCTAGTGGTCAATCAAGTCAATGGAGATTGGAATACGAATCAGCCGCATTTGATTCCGTATAGAGATTACACCAGGAGAATACTGACGTTCTTCAAGAAGGTGAAGTTGTATCATGTCCCCCGGGATGAGAATCAAATGGCTGATGCCTTGGCTACTTTGTCGTCTATGATCAAAGTTCATTGGTGGAATCATGTGCCACATGTTGCGGTGAATCGACTTGAGAGGCCTGCGTATGTGTTTGCAGCCGAGTCTGTTGTGACTGATGAGAAGCCGTGGTATTATGACATCAAGAATTTCCTCAAGACTCAAGAGTATCCTGAAGGTGCGTCGAAGAATGACAAGAAAACCCTGAGGAGGCTAGCTGGAAGCTTCTATTTGAATCAGGATGATGTGCTATACAAAAGGAACTTTGACATGGTCTTGCTCAGATGCGTGGATAGACACGAAGCGGACATGCTAATGCAAGAAGTTCATGAAGGTTCCTTCGGTACTCATGCCGGCGGACATGCAATGGCTAAGAAATTGTTGAGAGCGGGTTATTACTGGATGACTATGGAATCCGATTGTTTCAAGTATGCTCGGAAGTGCCATAAGTGTCAAATCTATGCTGATAAGGTGCACGTACCACCAAGCCCTCTGAATATCATGAATTCGCCTTGGCCGTTTGCCATGTGGGGCATTGATATGATTGGGAAGATTGAGCCTACTGCTTCGAATGGACATCGCTTCATCTTGGTTGCGATTGACTATTTCACCAAGTGGGTGGAAGCAGCTTCCTATGCTAACGTTACCAAACAAGTGGTTACCCGGTTCATCAAGAAGAAATCATATGTCGTTATGGAGTTCCTGAGAGAATCATCACTGACAATGGTTCGAATCTCAATAACAAGATGATGAAAGAGCTTTGTAAAGATTTCAAGATTGAACATCACAATTCTTCTCCTTACAGACCGAAGATGAATGGTGCTGTAGAAGCGGCAAACAAGAATATCAAGAAGATTGTGCAGAAGATGGTCGTTACGTACAAGGATTGGCATGAGATGCTGCCTTTCGCTTTGCATGGGTACCGTACCTCAGTACGTACGTCGACCGGGGCAACCCCTTACTCCCTTGTGTATGGTATGGAAGCTGTTCTACCTGTTGAAGTGGAGATTCCTTCTCTGAGAGTTTTATTGGATGTCAAGCTGGACGAAGCCGAGTGGATTCGAACAAGGTTTAACGAGCTGAGCCTTATCGAAGAGAGACGGTTAGCAGCTGTATGCCATGGACAGTTGTATCAGCGAAGGATGAAGCGAGCCTTTGATCAGAAAGTGCGTCCTCGAAGCTATCAGATCGGTGATCTAGTTTTGAAGAGGATCCTCCCTCCCGGTACAGATAACAGGGGCAAGTGGACTCCTAATTATGAAGGTCCGTATGTTGTGAAGAAAGTATTCTCCGGTGGAGCCTTGATGCTTACAACTATGGATGGTGAAGATTTTCCGTCTCCTGTCAACTCAGATGTAGTCAAAAAATACTTCGCATAAATTGACCCGCTGGACAAAAAGAATAAAGAGTCCAGGCAAAAAAGGGCATCCCGGCGAACCAAAAAAAAAAACAGAAAGAAAAGGTTCGGGCAAAAATTAGGGATAAAAATGAAAAAATTTGTACACCCGGTAAGTCGAAAACCCGCAAGGGCGGCTTAGGCAAAAATGGGTATCCCGGTGGATTGAAAACCCGAAAGGGCGATCCAGGCAAAAGTTAGGGATTAAAGCGAAGACTACAGTCTGAGTTATCTGTACTTCATCAAGCTTTGTCGTCTGCCATCTCGAAAGATGTGATCTGTCCAGTCATTCTTCTCAGAAAGCAAGGAGTTGGGAGGAAAACTGATGATCTGTGAGTTATAACAGAATTAGGAAATAGTGGATGCCGTGTCCACATTGCCATTAGGATAGATTTTTTTCTTTTTATGCGCAATTACCTCTTTCTAGGAATTGCTTCCTAATGTATTTTGCCTCTTCAGGCACATTTTCAATCAATAAAAGTCGTTATTCAGATAAATAGCTCTCTTGTTTTTATTTTTACTGTTTTGTTTGCAAAATGTCCGAATTTCTGATAAGCATTGCATATAAAAAACATGAAGGCTACACAACAATGTGCAGAAAGACAAAACATTTGAAAATCATTTTGAATGTTGAGGACACTTGAGCGTATCTTGTCCATGTATCCCCTGGGGGCATTTTGTTGTGCTGTTTTTCAGGTTGGCATCTGTGAGGACGTTTCCTCAGCAGATATATTTTCCCCAAGCAAGTTTGGAAGCTACCAGAGCTATGTTCCCCTGCAGAGATGTCTGTGGATAGTGCCTTCTATTCTCCAACAGATCTGAGGATTGCCTATCCCCAGCAGGCCTGTATTTGCCATTTCTTCCCCGAGTGAGGCAGGTTCATTGAAATTTATCTCCAGCATTTATCCTACCTGTGGGCTGAAGGATATCCCTAGCGGAGTTTATCCTTCCCCAGCAGCAAGTGCTATTCCTCAACATGAGTGTGAAGTCACTTTATCATTCCTCAAGCAGAGTTCCCCGCAGAGTATTCCCCCAAGAGGAGTCTCCCCACAGAGTCAGAGTATCTGATCATTTCGGCTCCCTAGCCAGGGTCCATTTGCATTTTGCATGTAGTAATCATTGCATCCTCAAATTGCGTAGCATTTCCATTCCATATGGAGCATTACGCCATAGAAAAATTCAAACATATGCATTCATGTGTTAACTTCATCAGACCGTATCCCCGGTAGAGGCGGATCATTTCATTCAACATCAGCACCAAGACTGCTACAGTTGCTCTTGACAGCATTCAGATTTGTTTATTCCCCACAGAGGTTTATTTCCTCACCCGATGGTGACAGAGGTTTATTTCCTCACCCGATGGTGACAGAGGTTTATTTCCTCACCCGATGGTGACAGAAAGTTTGTTTCTCCCCAGTGAGACCCTCCAGCAAGTGATCAGCCTTGCATCAGCATATCCCAGATATTATACTTTGTGATACCAGTCAGTGTCACGACAGCACCCGCGTGTGTTCATCTTTGTTTGGTGTCAGTAAACACCATTGTTTCGGTGTCTGTAAACATCGAGTATTCCCCAGTCATCAGTAAATGTCTGGTCATCATTTTTGGTGTCAGTAAACACCATTGTTTCGGTGTCTGTAAACATTGAGTATTTTCTCCAGTCATCGGTAAATGTCTGGTCATTTTTTTTGATGTCGGTAAACATCATCTTTCGATGTCTGTAAATATCGAGTCTCCACCCAGTCATCGGTAAATGTCTGGTCATTTTTATGGTGTCGGTAAACGCCATTGCTTCGGTGTCGGTAAACATCGAGTCTTTCTTTCAGTCATCGGTAAATGTCTGATAATCCCCAACTAGAAATCCCCAGTAGAGTCATCTGTAAATGTCCTATCTGGTTTCCAGTTTCAAATATTCGTATCTCCCCAATAAATTTCTCGTTCCCAGTCATCGGTAAATGTCTGGTCATTTCTTTGGATGTCGGTAAACATCACCTTTCAATGTCGGTAAACATCGTGTCCCACCCCAGTCATCGGTAAATGTCTGGTCATTCTTTTGATGTCGGTAAACATCATCTTTCGATGTCGGTAAACGTCGAGTCTCATCCCAGTCATCGGTAAATGTCTGGTCAACAAAATCAAGATCCCCAGAAGTCGTCGGTAAACGTCTTGTCTGGTATCACCACGAAGAGTTTGTTCCTCCCCAAGCGGAGATGCCATCGGTAAATGGCCCCGTTTTTCTTCGATATCGGTAAATGTCGAATTCCCAGTTGCAGCAGCCATCGGTAAATGGTCTTGCTAAGTTTGACATCGGTAAATGTCAAATTTCTTTGAAGCCACCATCGGTAAATGGTCTTGCCTCCTTTCAACATCAAATCTGTTTCCCAGCAGCTATCGGTAAATGGTCGTGCTGAAGTTGATATCGGTAAATATCAAGGTCCCAGTTCTAACCATCGGTAAATGGTTTTGTTTTTCAGAAGTTTGTTTTCCCCAGCCGCCATCGGTAAATGGTCGTGCTGAAGTTGATATCGGTAAATATCAAAGTTCTAGTTCTTCAACCATCGGTAAATGGTGTCGCTTTTTTGAAGCTGTCAATTGCAGTTTGTCATCGGTAAATGACGTGTTTCTTCTTGTATCATATCCAGTACTGTGCAAATTCTACGGTTCTTTGGTATTCAATCCCTGTTTACCCTGAAAGTCTGACAGCCGTTGCTCTCATCCATTCGGGTTCCCAGCTGATTGAATAGGGGCAGCTGTAGCACCTCAAATTTGCACCTACCATTATACATACATTTTCATACTAGGTCATAGCATATCATGGTCCATTGCATAGCATTTGCATTGTCCCTCAGTTGCCTCAAGAGCAAGCAATCAAGAATCAGGTCAAACTAATCTCCTGATCAGTCAACCAAGCAAGCAAAGGAATTTCTCATTGAATCAAGGCCTTGAGGTTTGTCCAACAAGTTCACATGACTTGGAGGTCTATTTGAAGAGTTCATGTCAAGGGTTGAGGGCTCAGAGGTCAGCAGTTCATGCCCAGACAGTCAAAAACCCTAGAAAAGTCAACTGTCAGTCAAAGTAGTGGATGGTGGTCATTCTTGTGGAATTTGGGCACCATGGTCAATAATCAAGAGTTCATACAACTTGGGACATCATTTGAAGTCAAGTCCTCAAGGAATTAGGGTTTGGAAGTCATCAGTCAATGCACAATCAGTCAGAAACCCTAAAAGTCAACTGTTGGTCAACTGTCCATTTAATCAGGGATTTGATGATTGGAATTGGTTTGTGAGAGCTCATTCATGTCCAAATAGTCATCATATATCATGCCAAACACCATCATGGAAGAATTTGAAGCCAGATCATGAATTTCCCAAAATGGAAACTGGGCCTGTAACTGAAACTTACCAAAAATGGAAAGTTTTGATCCTCAAACTTACATCATGGGATAAGCCTCAAATGAATTTTTGCCCAACATGAAAGTTGAAGATCTTGTTCTCCCATTTCCAAAAAGTCCTAGAACTCTCAATTCCCATGTATGGTTGGCAAGTTATGATCGAATCGATTTCAGAAAATCTTGAACTTCAAAGGGCCATATCTCCCAAACCGTTTGGCCAAATTTGGTGGGGTTTTTTCCTACAAACCACATTTTTCATCCTCTTTCCAAAATATAAATTTCATGACCCAAAACCTTACCAATCAAAATGGCAATTTTGGACCTTTTTCATTTAAATTCAAAGTTTGACCAAGAGTTGACTTTTTGACTCAAGCATTTTTTCAACATTTGGCCAATTGGAACACCTCATAAATGTCATTTAGAAGGTGTTTGCAAGGTCAAATTATGCAGAACATGTGAATCTTGTTTGGTTGCTTGAATTGTAAGAAAAGTACCATTTAACCATACTTGCACCATACTTGTCCATGCCTTGCCTTGTACCTCAAAAGGACAGCAATTATGCAGCATTTCCTCTGTCCTTAGAGCCTCATTATGCAGCTAACCAATTGTACATATAGCCATGCCTCACTTGCTTGAGATTTGGAAAGTGAAGGTACTTTGCAACCATCCATCCATGCTTCCACACCTTAATATGTACTGTCCAAAAGCAGACCTAGCAGCATGGTATAACATACTTTTTCTGTCATTTCGGATACAAAAAAGAAAGCTGGCACAACAAAAAAGAACAGGTAGAACTCATTCATGGAGGACTTGGCATATTGCAATTTTCTGTAAAAAGAATTCCCAAAGAAACCCTTCTCACTTGCAAGACTCACCATGAACCAAACCTAACTTGGCCTTGTTTGTGACTTGATAAAAACTCATTTTCTGTCAAAACATAATGAAAAAAAAACCAAAGGGGCTTCATTCATTTTGACTGAGCATTTTCCTCCTCAAATTGAAGCAACAGCAGACAGCATGGAGATGTTTGGTCTGCTGTCAATGGAAATGCAGTATGAAGCCTAATATTGCTCAAAAACCTGACCTGGCCTTGTACTGTCCAGCAGGCATTGTACATTTTTCTGTCCTTTTGAAATTCAATTGAAGCAACCACAAACCCTTGGCAAATGCTAAAGCCATACCATGCCATATTGAATGCAGCAGAGTACAAGCATTTTTTCTGTCAACATAGGACAGTAGCAACATACTGCAGCAGAGGGGAGAAAGTCTTGGCAATTGCCATACCATACTTGTACCTCCATGCCATGATTTGAACTGGCCAACAGCAACACTGCAGCAACAAAAAGAACTGGGCTAGCTATTTGCATCTGATTTATTTTTTCTGTCCAACAAACCAGTAGCAGACCATAACACAAACCTAACTCATCTGGCCATTGGTATTTTCCTGTCATCAAAAACAATTGCACAATCAACCTTCATTTTTCTTCCAACCCTGCCCTGCTAAACATCATCATCCAACAAGCATACAATACTGCAGCAGGGAGAGGACTTTGGCAATGGCTAAGAACAAAAACACTGCTACAGCAAACCACACTCACTTCAACTCACCTGCCACTTGCATTTACTGCTAAAGACCTTGCCCTCACTTGCATTCACTGTCAAAAAGAAAAAAAGGGCCATTACCACAAACAAAACCTTCACTCACTCCCTCATTCTCAACCTTGCCTTGCTCTTGGCACTCTTGAATTTTTCTGTCCAACTTCTACAGCAGACCAACCAAACCACTCTCACTGGCAGCAGGGGAACAAAACCAATACTTTCTGTCATGGCAGCTCCAACCAAAGCCCTTGCTCACTTGGCCATTTTTTCTGTCTAGAACACAATGGTTTCAAACATCACCTAACAAACCAACATAACAATACCAAACCACAAAGAACCAACATTGCCTTGCCATTAAAAAACACAAAAATCCATTTCACTTGGCCACTTATTCCAAAACCTGTAAAAAACTGAAGAAGAGCAAAAAAACCTGCATTGCTAAATTCACAAAATCCAAGGGCTGCAGTCAGTTTGTCTTGGCATTTTCAGTCCAAACTCCCATTGAACCAAACCAGCAGCACCATTCAACTGCAGACACCCTGCTTTGCTTCTAAAAACCCTACATTTGGTCCTTGGCCTTAGCATCTCATTCACTCTATCCAAACACAAACAGCATACCACAAACAACCTTCACTTATCTTCCCAACCTTTGCCTTGCTAACATGGCCTGCAAATCTACCATAGACCAACCTAACAGAAAAACCAACCAACCTTGCATTTTGCCAAACCTCACTTGCATTTTGCTAAGCCTTATGCCTTGCATTTCCTCAAACAACCAACTCAGACCTAGCCATTGCATTTCCCTTAACTCTTCACCATGTTAGACTAACTACATTCAGTTGGCACTTGCATTTTTTCAAAACTTGTTACCAACATTTCCTGCAGCAAGCAAAACACCCTTGGCCATCTCTTCACAAACCTGCCACAAACCAAGACCCTGCATTACACTCACATCTTGCATCTTGCCATAAGAACTTTTCTGGCCAAATCCTTCAAACATTCAAGCGAGCCTTGGTTCAGCAATCATACAAGCAGCATTTGGAGACCATAGCAAGCCTTGTGTTCTTGCTGTAACAGCTTTATTTCTTCAACTGTTTCTACCAAGCATCAACCATGGTGGAGCTAAAGGGGAGCAAAGTTAAGCATTCTTGAGGCAAGTTACCTTCACCATTCACCATTAGAAGTCCAAATCACCATCTGTTCGAGCTTGCCTTGGCCAAATAATCACTGCATCATCAGCTTGCACCATTATTGGTAAGATTTCGATTGCCTTCTCTTGCCAAACCACCACATGATTAGCATAGGTCTTAGCTTGCTAAAGAAGTTACACTTTGTCTCACATGAATTGGTTGTTTAACTTGCAAGAAATTTGGAAAATAAGTTTTATGCACATTTTCTTTTTTGCTCGATTCTACTGCCATGCTGTGTTATACTGAAGAGTATTGATGGATTTGTATTCACTATGTTTGGATGAACCTTTTGGTATGTCATTTAGTCATTTCTGGAATCTTTTGTTCATAAGCCAAAGTTTGATGTTCTTGCTTTTTTGCTCGATTCATTCACATGTTGATGATTCGTGGAAAATTAATGTTGGATTGATTGTTCACCTTGCCTTGCTGGTCATGTCTATGTATTTATCTGGGATTTCTGGAAAATTTTATCAAACACGATTTTGATGTTGATGATCACATGTTGCCATGCTTAAACCCTAAGTTCTTTTTTGAGAAAAACCAGAAAACTCAAGTGCTATTGGCTGTGGTTGCTCAAGTCACTATTCCATTGAAAAAGAGCCAATAGGAACATTTCCTGTGCCCCTCCAAAACTCAGTCGTTTTGATAAGTGGCATGCTTATTTACAGCTTTGCCACCCGTTGACTTATGTTTGACCCTCATGCCATGCTTTCATGTTCAATATTTCATCAATTATTCATCAAACTTCCATAATTCATTTTCGATTCAATTTTTATCAAAAAATCTTGAAATTTTTTCCTCATATTCATGAATGTGTCCTTTATTTAATCATGATTTTAATTAATTTTCCATTGGCTGGATTTTTAATGATAATTATTTTCTTGACATGTATGCCAAAATGATACATTGTGCCATTCCTTTTGTGAAATTGTCATGTTGCATCCAATGAGCTTGAAATTTTTTGTGGTAAAACTAGACACATTGACCTTCATTTCCATATAAAGTTTGTGCATTTATCATTTGTGTATTGAGAGTTATGATTTTTTGAAGTCATGTGTTGCATTTGGTGTCATACCATGATCATGCATTTTCACAATTTTGTTCACACACTTCCCCACATCCAGATGACTCCAAATTTTGCATGAATGGTCCCTTGTATGTCTAGTTTACATGTGAATTTTCTTGGATTTAATTGAACTATTTTCCATTTGTTTGAGATTTTTCTTCCCTGCCTAGTCAAATGTTGACTTTGTGTGACACATGTTCCCACTTCATTTGTGAAATTCTCATACTTTATTAGATGGACATGAAATTTTACATGAGATAACTAGGCATTCTCATCTTGGCCATGGCTTTAGTCCCATTCATTTATCATACACCATTCTTGACTTATGATTTTTCTAAGTTGATGCATGTTTGGTTGACTTCATTGAGCATGTTCAAAATGGCTTTGACTTCTTTATTTTCATTGACTGCTTTCCACTTGCCCAAATGGGATGAAATTTGACATGCTTACCATGCTATGTGTTGGGTTTGATCATGATTTATTTGGTGATTTTTGGAGGATGTTTAGATTGGTTTTGAGTCAAGTCTTTCTGTTGACTTTTATGGATTTCTGTTTGCCCTACTTTGACCTAATTGGTTCATGAAATGATGATAGTGATTGGTATGGATGTGAATCCAATTGGTTTTGTTTCCTAATTGTTTGAACATGATTTTGGATACTTATCCCTTGCTGTTTGAACTTTCTCATTCACTTTTGACCCTAGGCTTGCCCTAGTGGTCCTGTTACTCACCTTTGAGTTTGTGATTTCAGGTTGACCATCAAGTGGCCATTGTAGCCAATTCTTTTTTTTTGAGCTTGCTGGAATATTGTTATCTAACCCCCTTGTTTTGTAGGTGGCTTGGCTCACATGCCTTAAGCCTTGTGCCTTGCACATCCATGTGCCTCCAATTGACTGTTGGTTTCTGTTTCTGTTTGTTTTGTTTGAAGTTGCATACTAACATCTGCTTGACTGTTTCAGGTGCTTTAGTTGCTTAGTTCCTTGTGAACTTTTTGCTTTGCTTGTATAAGCAATTTGCATTGAGGTATGCCTCCTTTACTTCATGTAGTCTGGAAGACCTGGCCTGTTACTTGGCCAGGCAACTGTCTGAAGTCCTCCTTAAGAGGCAATGTTTGTGATTGTTTACTTTTGTCCTTGCATAGAGTCAAAATCCTCCTAAGTGAAGAGGCAATTGGTGGAAGGTAGGGATATGCAATCTATCCCCCACTATTCAGTGTGTCATCTGCCTTGCTCACACCACTGTGTTGATGCATTGCAGATACAAACCCAAGATCTTGTACAACTGTACAGTTGAGTCAGTCTTAAATGTGTAGAAGGGTTCCCACTTTCTGAACCCACACATTCTTGTCTTGAGCTCTCCCAGGCCAGGGATAAGAGTTGTGAGGTCTCATCCTCACTTCACCTTTCATCTGCTTCACCTTAGCCCCTCAATGGCAAGGTTAAGAGCAACGTTCACCCAGTTCCAGAGGTTTGTTTGTCAAGGTTGATATGACCCCTTGACTAAAACCTAACCCTTGTTTGAGCCATTTGTTCGTGTATAGCGTGTGCTATCTGTGCTTGTAGGATTGTTTGACTTGCTTCCTGTGCAAGATAGGATTGTTTGACTTGCTTCCTGTGCAAGTTAGGATTAGTTTAGACTTGCTTCCTGTGCAAGTTAGGTTTTGCTTGGCTTGCTTCCTGTGCAAGTTAAGTGTGTGTGGCTTGCTTCCTGTGTGAGCCATGCTTAGGATAGGTTGGCCCTTGTGCCATTTAGCTAGAAACCTTAACTTAGGGATGATTTGCATGATAACATCTAGGCTCGAGTCGTAGTCTCCCTAGTTGTGTCTCCCTCTGTTATCTGGTTAGGCTAGTCCTTTATCCCTGCGTAGGGGAACTACATCGCCCTGATCTTCATACCAGATGAAGTATGTAGGCAGGAGATTGAGCTGATCTCTCCGGGCGCCCTTTTTCTTTTTTGTGTGTGTTTGACAGTTATAGGCTCGAGTCCCCGACTCCCTATCAACCTGTTGTGTTGTTGTGTGCTTGGAAGCCGATGTAAGTCCATCGAGTGGCATTTGGGTTCCGGTGTGCGTGTGTTTAGGTGCGGATGCTGATGTAAGTCCAGCAATTGGCATTCAGGCTCCATGTTTGCCTTCTTGTGTGTGCTTTGGTTCGGATGCTGACATAAGTCCAGTGATTGGCAGTCGGGCTCCACGTTTGCCTGTGTCTTGTTTTGCTTGTGTGCGTGTCAGCCGAGCTACGAATGCTCTGATTCTTCTCTCGTCCGAGAAGATACGTATGCATAGGATGCGACATCCTAGCGAGCATGTGTCGTTTCCCCAGTCCGAACTACTTCGACTCTGATGTCTATGCCTGATAGACTAAGTAGGCCCAGGATGCGACATCCTGCCGAGTTCAGTTTCAGTCAGTCTCTTGTGTCTCTTTCAGCCAGTGTGTGTGTGTGTTTGAGCAGTGTTTAGCAACCAATTTCCTTTCTAGTGTGCGTGGATCCCGTAGAGTACTACGGATGCGTAGGGGTGCTAATACCTTCCCTTCGCATAACCGACTCCCGAACCCATTCTCTTTGGTCGCGAGACCATGTTCTTTTCCCAGGTTTACTTCGAGCGTTTCCTTTCCCTCTTTTGGGATAAATAACGCACGGTGGCGGCTCTGTTGTTCTTTCTTTCCCGCCGGTTTTTCGCGCGATGCGACAGTTGGTAGCATTTTTTTTACTTAAACATGATCATATTTTTGGCATTATACCATGATCAAATGACCTTGTTTTAAAATATTAGTGATTGATTATTTATATGAAACTTAGTGTTTTGTTTAGATGAATCTTTTGAAGAATATTGATGCATGATTAGGGTTCCCACTTAAGCTTGGTCTTATCATGAACTTTGATTCAAGTTTAATGTTTATTTTGTGAAGACTTATAATGTGATGCATGTTTGACCTAAATTGATTCATGTTGTCTTTACCATGTACCAATGAATGCCTTTACCATATCAAATATGACTTTGTATTCACCATCAATGTGTTGTGTCTTATGATGTTATGTGAAACTTCGTAATGGCTTATTTATTTTTATCTTAATGTCTAAAAACCATGATCAATATTGTCATCCATACCTCACTCACCTTGTGATTGTTATTGTATTTAGCCATATATTTTTTGCCTTAATGTTAATGCATGTTCAACCATGTTATTGTTTATATCCAAGAGAAAGGAATCATGATATTCTTGTCATTTTGCATGTGTGTGTTTATATGCATCCTATACAACTTTGCTTCCCCTTAATCCAAAGCTTCTTGATACAATCTTAGGTCCCCCTCAATGTAAACCTTAGGATTCTCTCTCTCTCTCTCTCTCTCTCTCTCTCTCTCTCTCCCTCTCTCTCTCTCTCTCTCTCTCTCTCTCTCTCTCTCTCTCTCTCCTTATTATAACCACCTTCATAATAAAATTTGACTTAGGTCATTATTTTCCCTTTTATTTCTTAATCAAATGCTTCAAAACACTTTAGCATATTCAAAGATCTTTTCATAAGATATAAAAAACACAAACTTAATTCAAACCCTTTTACCACTTTGGCTTTTCCATGTTTAAAACCTTTTCATAAAAGGATTAGACATGAGTCATCCTTAGTTGAGATTTAAATCTTCTACCCCATAACATTGTTGAGATTGATATTGATTTTTTTCCATTTGGAAGAGGTATGTGGCATACTTGATTATTTTATATCCAAGTGAGAGCCCTTCTTTCAATTTGATGCAAAGATATATCTTCCACATATTTGTGGTGGTTTAAAAGTGAGTTTTCTACTTAATATGACAATTTTCCTCTTTCTCATAAAATCAACCCCAACAAATCTCTTCTTACTTTTGAACCCGAACTACGAGGTTTTGATCCTTCACGGGTACGTAGGCATAAGACTCAATGTCTTTCCAAATCATCAAACAATAAAAGATGTTCTTTTACTCACCTCCCCAATCAAATAACAAACAATTTAAAACTAAACACATATATTTAAAAGGTTCCTGTAGAGTACTACAGATGATTATGGTGCTAATACCTTCCATTTTCATAACACACCCCCGTACCTTAGAATCTCCCCCCTTTTTGCTTAGCTTAAGTTTAATCTTCTAGGTTTGCATATATATATATATATATATATATATATATATATATATATATATATAGAGAGAGAGAGAGAGAGAGAGAGAGAGTTATTTTTGAATCTTTTCCCGTTCTCTTGGATAAATTAAAGTTCGGTGGTGATATTTTGATTCATGAGTCAAGTCTAATCAATAGCTTGGTCTCTGATTCTTCACCGCGACACATACAACATATAAATCATCATCAATAATATTAACTTTTATCAACAAAAACATACAACTTTTATCAACAACATATAACTTTTATAAACAAGAACATATATAAAAAAAAAAACTAAATCATCAACAACATCCAATTTTTATCAACAACAACACACCTTAAATAAAATACAACATATAACAATTAAAACTAAATAAAAAACAACATACAACTTTTAGCAACAACAAACTACCTTACACACCATACAACATATATATAAAAAAACTAAATCATCAACGACATATAACTTTTATTAATAACAACATAGTTTAAACAATATATAACATATAACAACAAAAAGGAAATCAACAATAAAATAAAATATGGAAAATTTTTGTGCATGTACCTTAAATGTGAAGATGAAGGAAGATAAATGAGATTTATGTAACGTCTTTCCATGATCATTTCCTTGATCCACAAACGATATATGGAAAGTCTGAATTTTTTTTAAGCAGAACATAATCATACTTGGAACATATATGATAACTACTTTCTCATTTATATTGTCGTTTCATATGTTAAAAACGAATGAACCATTTCAAAAACAGATATTCAATTAGAGACAACCCAAAAAACATAAAAAACCATGTGAAACCGAAATGGAAGAAAACGTATGGAGGAATGACGTACCTTGAAAGTTCTTCAAAGGTATGAATATTAGTACCTATACAAAGAAAAATTGAAGAAAGCATATGAATAACATGATTATATTTTAGAAGCAGAAGAAGAAGAAAGATAAAAAAAGAAAAATTGTTGAACTTGATTAACTTTTAGTATGAAGAAGAAGAGAGACGAGTTTTGTGGAAGAAGAGAGACAAGTACGTTGGATATAGAAGTGAGAGATGTTAGAGTTTTGTGTTTTGAGCGAGACTACTATTCTTTGCTGACAACTTCATAACTTTGATTATATATATATATATATATATATATATATATATATATATATATATGTGTGTGTGTGTGTGTGTGTGTGTGTGTGTGTGTGTGTGTGTGTATGTGTGTGCGTGCGTGCGTGCGTGTGAACGTGCGTGTGTGTGTGTGTGCGCGCGCGTGCATGTGTGTAAAACTTATCACCATTGTTTCTAAGAAAAACCATAATAAAATATTAGTACTATTCAGAATGGTTTCTGATAATAACTTTGGTGATATGGATTTTAATTTTAATATATTTATAAGAGTATATGAACAAATCCTTTTTATAACGAAAAAAAAATTGTTGATGCTTGGATTTCAAGCATTTAACTTTTTAATTATCACCATATTTATTATTTTAAACCGTGATGAAATTTATTTTAATAAAATAAAAATAAATTCAAGAGCATTAAGATTCAATCTAATTAAATATATCAACTATAAGAAAATTAGTCAATAAAGGAGAATATATTATAAGTTACGTAATGCATTGCATTTTGAAAAGAAACCGCGTAAGCATTTAGAAACTAGATAAGAAATGACACAAACAATATTGATTATATATTTTAAAAAAATCTAACATTAAGTTATGAAATGTTTAACACAAAATAAATACAAAAAATTATGAAATTTTAAATAGTTTTCACACGTTTTCCACGCATTATATTTTAAAATAATTTTCACTCTTTTATCGTGCATTATCATAAATAATATCATGTGATAAATATTATAATTGTACCATTTATAATTTTTAAAAAAAGTTGCGATACTTATATTACCATTGCCCATTGTTTAGATATTAAAAATTAAATAATTTGAATAAAAAATTTAGAACAAATTTTAAAGCAAGAATTTTCCATCTTGAAATTTTGTCTTTTATAAATTAAATAATTATTTTAAAGTTTTAATATTTAATATTTGTTGTATGACAATAATATAAGCATATTTATTGTAAGTTTTTGAACTATCAAAGTATCAAAGTAGAGTTTATCCACTAGGTGTTGAATAATCTAAAATATATAAAATAGTAAAACAATGTCATTTTTTTACATTGAATTTTCTACCATATAAATCATGTAAAAAGAGATTTGATGTGAATCTCTCAATATAATAAATATTTTAATGTAACGAAAAGATACAACGTTTGGAAAATAAATGGGTTCCAACTTTTATAGACATATTCAAATAAAAGAGAAAATTAGTCACTCGAAATTTGGTTATAAAACAACCTCTTCACACTCAATTATAATGTATAATTTCTTAGTTTGAAGTTCCAAACACATTCATCATTTTCTTTTGTCTTTTCTCTTTAATTTCAACCATGTCAACCGGAAGGAAAGGTCGTGGTCGCCAAAAGATTGAGATGAAAAAGATGAGCAATGAGAGCAATATGCAAGTGACTTTCTCAAAGCGTCGTGGTGGGCTTTTCAAGAAAGCCAGTGAGCTTAGCACACTTTGTGGTGCAGATATGGCTCTTGTTGTATTCTCACCTGGTGAGAAGGTGTTTTCCTTTGGTCACCCACATGTTGATACAATCATAGATCGTTATCTATCACGGGTCCCACCCCAAATTAATGGCACCATGCAATTTCTTGAGGCTCAACGTAGCGCAAACGTGCGTGAGCTCAATAATCACCTGACAGAAATTAACAGTATGTTGGACATTGAGAAGAAATGTGGTGATGAGTTAAGTAATTTGCGAAAGGCGGCCGAGGCTCAGTTTTGGTGGGCGTGTCCCATTGATGGAATGAATAGGGCTCAAGTTGTACTATTCAAGAAGGCTTTAGAGGAACTTAAGAAACTTGTTACACAACATGTTGATAGGCTTGTAATTCAGGGTGCACCTTCCCAAAATATTCCATTTTACGTTGGAAATTTTTCTAACTCTAACATGTCAATCAATCACCAAGCAAATCCTCAACAAACTCAAATATTTCAACAATATTTTTTTCAAAATCCTATGATGCAAACTCATATATAAAAGAAAATTCAACAGAAACACATTCAGTTAATAATTTAGACTACCAGCCTTCTAAAATTTAATAATTTAACTCAAGTCGTAATAAAAAAAAAAATTGAAAACAAATTTCAATATGATAAAATTTAATGTAAATAAATTAATAGAAATTATTGAAAAAATTAAAAAATTTATAATAATTGGTTTTTCTTTAAATTTAAAATAAATAAGATTTTTCTCGGTTGGAAGGTTCAACCAAAGGAAACGTGGCTCAATTATTAAATGGTGTATTGCTTTTTCTTGTAATTTTAAATTTAAATATATAGTATTTCTCCTCCGATGAAAGGTCCATCCAAGGAGAAACGTGGCGTACTTTTGACTTCTTCAGAAGAGAGTTATAGATAACTTCGTTAAATTTGTCTTAACAAATACGATCTAGCCTAAATAAAATTCATCATTTTCTAGAAACACCATCTTCCATTAACAAATGAAGCATATTCTTTCACTAATCCAAATTTGAAGTAAAAGTTTTAATGTTATTATTACTAATCCAAACTCGAAGTAAAAGTTTTAATGTTATTTTTATTGAGATTAGAGGTTTAGTTTTCTTGTTGTTGTTAAAATTGAATGTTTAATGTTGCTATGAGATTGAAGGCTTAATGCTGATGTGAGGAATGAATTGTTTGGCATATGTCACTAAAACAATTTAGGGATGTGTACGTAATGCTTTATTGTCATTGATTCATTGTCGCTTTTAATTGTTGAAATGTCACCCTAAGCATGTGGGTTAGGAATCAATTATCCCACCTAGGGTACTCAAGTGTTTTCCACCATCGTGTGGATTGGTGGGACAAGAAACTTGTTATCCTCAGTTTTTCCACTACGCTAAATAAGGGAAAAGACAGCGCTTTTTTTGGCCTATAACAGCGCTTTAAAGCGCCCTCTAATCTGGCGCTGGCATAGGTAAAGACAGTGCTTTTTTTCCTGGTGAAAGCGCTCTCTAAAGTGGCTCTTTAAGCCCTTTAAGGGCCACTTTAGAGGGCGCTTTTTAAAGAAAGCGCCCTCTAAAGTGAAAACTTTTAAGGGTTTAGAGGGCGCTTTTACTGGAAAGCGCCCTCTAAAGTGGAAACTTTTAAGGGTTTAGAGGGCGCTTTTACTGGAAAGCGCCCTCTAAAGTGGAAATTTAAAGGGTTTAGAGGGCGCTTATTTTGGAAAGCGCCCTCTAAAGTGGGTGGTTATTTAATTTTTTTTTTAAAAAAGCGCTATATTTTTTTATTTATTTTAGACAACCTGTATATTGAAGCAGTACACCTAAAACTGTATAATTTGAAGCTCTTTTTCACACATTGCATTCAACAAGCCTTATATACAACAATCCATACATATACAACAATCCACTGATATATAATCGTTTAACTTCTAAAGATTCTAAATATACAACCAATTCATAACTTAAAAAGAAATAAAACTAAGTAGCAAAAGCATCTCTGAGATGTATGTTTTTTTTGCTAGCCGCAGTCTTCTTAGCAACAACCTCTTTTTGTTCAATATCAATATTATGAACCTAAAATATCATAAAATTACTTAGGTGAAGTATAAAATCACGAATTAACATTTTCTATGCATAAATATCATATAATTGTGTTTATACCTTTTTTTTTTATACAACTGACTCGATTTGCTGTAATAAAAGCCATTTTACCTGTAATAAAGAAAACAATTAAAATCATTTGACCTGTACCTTTTTCACTAAGTTCTCTTTCTTTTCTTGGTTGGAATATGTTCTACATGTCTCTTAACAACACGGACGGTTGGATTGATCCAAATACCCTCATTATGATCATTTCTAATATATGAATCATTTGATATAATATTCTCATCTTGATCATTTCTGGTAAACGATTCAATCTCAACATCAATATCACCTTGATCTCCAGTGTTTTCATCAATTACTTTGTTGGAAAAAAGAACTATAGACCATTTCGTACTTTTCGGATCATTGACATAGAACACTTGTCTAGCTTGAGAGGCTAGAATAAAAGACTCATCTTTGTATCCCACCTTATTAAGATCCACTTGCAAAAATCCTGACTTATCCATTCGAATGCTGTTATTATTTTCAACCCACTTGCAACCAAATATAGGAATCTAAAACTTCTCATAATCAAACACCCAAATGCGCTCGATAACACCAAAATATGACAGATTTGCAAATTTGGGGTTTAAGTCCTTCACACTTGATATGTGCATTGCTTCAGCTACCACAGTGACACCACTATTCTGCATAGTACTTTTATCATCTTGTTCTTTGGTATAAAATGTGTATCCATTAATTGCGTATGCGCTATAAGAAAAAACATGGAAACTTGGACCATATGCTAAGCATCTCAACCTTTCTGTTATTGAAGCGGGATCTGAATAATACTTTGAATAAATATGATCCTTAAACCAAGGTATAAAACATCGATTGTGCTCTCGTACTATCCAATTTTCATTTCTATTGGGATTTAAACCTCGGAGAACATCCTTGTGAATTTCAACATACGGCTCAACCTCATTCTCATTGTGCAGAACATACAAATGCACTTGATCCCGTTCGACCCTTGATACTGCCACGATTTTAGTTCCAATTAGATTTTTTCCTTCTTTCTTTTCGACAAGCTGAGACTTAGGGAGTCCGATTGACTGAACATTAGACAAATATTCAGTACAAAACTCAATCGCTTCTTCAACAATGTATCTTTCAACCATACAACCTTCTGGTCAACTTCGGTTCTTCACGTACCCTTTTAATATTTTCATATAACGTTCAACAGGGTACATCCATCTCATATAAGCTGGTCCACACAATTGTGTCTCTTTCACAAGATGAACAACTAGATGTACCATTATGTCAAAAAATGCTGGAGGAAAAAACATTTCAAGCTCACACAAAGTAATAACGATTTCTTTTTGCAACATTGGTAAGATCGCAGGATCGATCACCTTACTGCAAATTGACTTGAAGAAAGAACACAACTTAGTTATAGAGCTTCTTACTTTTTCTGGAAGAATAGAACGTATACCTATTGGGAGAAAATGTTCCAGTATAACATGGCAATCATGGAAGCATATCTTTCAAAAGGGCTAATAACTCTGTGAAACTTTTATCCGACCATCCATTGCCCGCCTTTAAGTTGTACAACTTTAATACCGCAGACAATCTTGTGAATTTAGTGCAACCATCATACAAAGGTTTCTCTGCATCCCTTACCAACCTCTCAAACATTTCGGGACAATCCTTAAGATCTCCTTCAAGTGCTTTTGCAATCTCTTCAACTCGATCACAATCGTATGTATCTGCGCCACTATAGTTTGAGGCATAGGTCGTACTATCCCCCAGTTCAACATTCTCGTTACTTTTCTCACCATGCAAATTCCAACATGTATAACTTCGATCAATTCCATACCTCATTAGATGCGATGTCAACTGAACTGTGTCAACCCGTTTCCCATAACAACAACCCAAGCAAGGACATATCATTCTACTGGGGTCTTCGGCGTGCGCAACGGCAAACTTAACGAATTCTGATACCCCATTCTCGTACTCTCTCGATAATCGATTGGAAGACATCCATGTATTATCCATTACTAATTAGAATAAACTAAAAACAATTTCAGAAGAGAAACCAAAAATGGGATGAGACAAAATAATTTCGCTTTATTGAGTTAGTCTCTGTGCAGGGCATTCATGTCTCCAACAACAACCCAAAACCAAAACAATTTTGGTTTATTGAGTTAGTTTCTCAACATTTTCAGATATCTCTGACTTCAATAGCATGAGAATGTATGAACCATGCATTAAGCATTAGTGGTATGCACTAATTTGTAGCATAGTTATATATCATCATATAGTTTTTACAAAAGATAAACATTGACTAGAAAATATATATGTAGAATTGTATAATGGTCTAACTGAAAGCTAACAGAAGAATAGTCGACTCTAATTTACTCTATCAAATAACATCCATACCTAAACTTCTTAAGTTACTAGCTACGCTATGTATGCTAGAATAAATACACTCATAAGCTGCATAGTGTACCTTTGATTGGTAGAAGGTGTTTTAGATATTGCTGCCTCCTTTTTCTACATCGAGAAACAAATGGAACAGTTGGTGAAATTTAACCCATAATGCCTAGTCTCCATTGCTAGCATTGCAACACAATAATTATTGTTGAGAATACTCAATAAATGTATGAACCAAGAAAAATGAAACCAAAAATGAACAATAGCGAACGTCAGAAGAGAAACCAAGTAATATGAAGATTAGAAAAATACCTATGGTGTCAAAATCGAACAGCTAACAACGAATTAATAGAAGGAGGAAACGTCATAGATCTAACAGAGGTGGAAGGAGAACTCCTTAGAAGTAGCGAAAATCGTAGCAGTGAGAACCCTAACGTGAAAAAGAACGAAAATAACAGAGAGTGAAATAACAAAACGCGCAGTATGTTATAATTTTAATGTTTACTAAAGGGGACCTTAGAGGGCGCTTGTGGAAAAAAAGCGCCCTCTAAAGGGGGCCTAAGAGGGCGCTTATGAAAGCGCTCTCTAAGGCTTTCCAAAAGCGCTTTATAAACTGGAAATGCACATGGTCTTATAGAGCGCTTTTTTAAAAGCGCCCTCTAAGGGTAACCTTAGAGGGCGCTTTCTAAAAAGCGCCCTGTATTGTTGTCCCTCTATCTCCTCCTTATTTTTTTGCTTCACCTTAGAGGGCGCTTTATTACAAAAGCGCCCTCTAAAGTGCGTTGTCTATTCCAGTTGTTCGCTCCTTATTTTTTCGCTTCACTTTAGAGTGCGCTTTTGTAATAAAGCGCCCTCTAAGGTGCGCTGTCTATTCCAGTTTTTGGCGTAGTGTTCCTATAATATTCGATATGAACCATTGATCCTCATTTTGTCCTTTCATATAAGAATTTAGGCGTCGTTTTCTAACTCATTTCCCTTCCGTTACATTTGTTTGTCTATTTTCTTCGTATAGCCCCGCTTTGTTTTGTGAATCGTCAACCTTTACTTGATCCAATGGTTCGACGGCGGTGACCGTGACAAAAGATTATTCTTAAGTCGAACTGAAGTATTTGGCCCAAGAATTTGCTTTCATCCATGGGAGAGAAATGCCATTTGGTTCTTTAAAATAGAGGTTTCCTCTGATTGGGGCATTGTACCAATTCTGACAAAAATAACTTCACAAGTTCGAATGGTGATCTATCCATTTCTACGCCTGCATTTTTCAGGATTTGGGCATTCGTCTTCCACTGACTTCTTATGAGAAAGAAATTCTTGACCATTTCATGTTTCCCCTTCACAACTCTTCCCTTGTGCCTGGGGTCTCGTCCGGGTATTCGAATACTAGTATGAATACCTGGGTAAAGTAGGTTCGGCCACTCGAGATATATTTTTACACCTTTTCGAAGTATATCCTACTTCGAAGGGTGTTGTTGCTCACAAGTTTGTTTCCCTTAGTCGTGCTCAAAACCAAACCTTCGGGGTCTATGTTGATAGCTAAAAGTATTTAAAACCTAATTACTTTCTGGCTAAGCCTCTTTCTCCTCTTGCACATGAGTAGTTTTGCCTTGAAAACTAGTTGCACGGATTGCTTGCGGCGGTTCTGGTCCCCCGAACATTTTTCTGAATGTACCAAAAGTTACTAGGTCTCTTAGTAAAGTTGATAAAGATATGAAAGCGATTATGCTTTCTTTTTCTGGAGATCTGATACTCCACAACAAAGTGGCGAAGGTTGGTTTTGTGGAGGGGAGGAAAGACATGTTTGGTAAGTTGTTTTATTTCTTTTTCTTTATGAGTATATGGACAAACATGTTTAGTCATCATCTTTTTACTTTTCTTCTACTTTTCAAATAAGTACCGAAAGAATATGATCTGCTTAGCAAGCACTATGTTAAATCCCATGGTTACTCCATTTGCTCTGGCCCTTTTCAAGGATTGGTCTAAAAAGAAGCGTGTCGGGACCGATGTGGCCACCCCAAACAAAGATCAAGTAAAAAGTACAAAACTAGTGAAGGTTGACTTTGTGGTTAATAGCGCTGAAGGGTAAGAAATTACTTTTCGTTGCTTGCCTTATCTATTGTATGCTCTTGCTTCTCAACAACTTGGAACAACCTTGTATATGTCAGGGACTATGCTTTTGTTTTCCAAAATTTTCCTTTTAGTCAACGTGATTTGGTAAAAGAAATAGCCGCATGTGTGAAGTCAGTGGTGCCACTCCTTAATAAATTAGCTATTGATCCTGAAGAATTTCTCGTGCCTTTCCGTCTGCCTCAGTAGGTGGAATTGTTAAAGATTCGTTATGACCTTGAAGGGGTAAAGAAGGTGGGATGTCATAAAGAAGGTGGCCCTTGATAAATATTCCCTTCAGTTATAGGGTCACATGGATCGTGGATGAATCCTATTAAAAGAAAGGTGTCTCCATGGGTACCAAACTGAATTAGTTGGGCAAATGAAAGACCTTAAAGACAGGTTTAAGAAGATTGAAGATGATACTTATTGGAGTAGGCTCGAAGAAGAAGTTGTGTGTCTTGTTATCCAAAGCACTGCAGAAGAGTTGGCTGAATGGGAGGAGAGTTTGGAAAAAAGAGAGGAAATTATTAATGGTCAACGAGCTATCTTAGATGTCCAATTCCAAGAACATCCTGAGATAGATCTCTTGAAAAATAATGTCTTTTGAAGTGTTCTTCATAAATTGGAATGTGTTTCCCTAGAGCTTCTTGTCTTATGCGCTTCCTTCCAGCTTCTTTAATTTTTTTGTGATATACTATGTGACCAAGAATCTACACAAACAATGTTACATGTGGTTGTTTTGTATTTTTATATAACTTGTTGTATTTAGCATTTTGATTGTTTGCGTTTTATCCTCGGGTGGCGAGATAAGATTATGCCTTTGTATTTGTACTGTGCTTCACTTCATAGAGGATCATTCGCCGACCAAGGGTAGAGGATCCATGTCCTTGCCCCGAGGTATAACTCAGATTGAGGTGGATGTCTCTAGGCTCCACCACTCGCATCCCTTGGATTGGCTAGTCAGAAGAGGGGTGCTCCAACTACGTATAAATGGATGTATTTATTTGACTAGGGGTATTTGAATGTTGTATTCATACGTATAAAAAATCTATGATAGCACCCCTGAGGGAATTGGTGGCTGAAGTCAGACATGCAACATGTTTGTGACAGCTCCCCTGAATTCCGAAGGCGTGCAAGAAGCCCTGGGGAATTGATTATTATATTCGTACGTGAAAATAGTATCCAATAACACCCATGATCATTGGAGTTTTGATGCCTTTAAGCGTGGAAAATAGACAAACAAAGAGAACAACCAAAAGATAACAAAAAGGTAACTGAATTTAAATGTCTGTCAATTTTCATACTTGTGAAGTTAAACAAATAGAAACATTGAACATTTTACTAAAATACAATACTATTTTAATTTCGCAGCATTCCGTGTCATTGGTATTAGATCCCCTTATAGAGATTCCAATAATCTTGTGTTAATTAGAGATGTATTTACGTCCATCATTTTTTGACATTATGATTCACTAACTTGTTCATATGTTTAAAGCATATACGAAGAATAATCACCTACCGCAAGCTTCGATTGTTAAAAGGTACATCATAGAAGAAGCTATTGAGTTTTGTTCAAACTATTTGTTAGGAACATAGTCTATAAGAATTCCAAAGTCTCGGCATGCTGACAAACTTGGAGGTAGAGGTACTCAAGGTTTAAATAGTAGGGTTATGCTTGAGGCCGAATCCATGTATTTCTTTAGTTCGAAAGATAAGAATCCTATATTGGCATCTAGTGAGTTATATGGTGTCATTGAGGAGATTTTTGAGATTGTTTATGTTATTTTTAAAGTACCCTTATTTTAATGCAAGTTGGTTCCCAAAAACAATGGTGTACAAACTTATGAGTTAGGATTCACACAGGTTGACCTTGGTAAGGCAACTTATATGACCGAACCATTTATCATGGCTATTCAAGCAAAACATGTTTTTTTTATGTGAAAGACCCTGTGGACTTATTGAGGAGATGGTCAATTATTCTTCAAGGAAACTACATTCCTCTTAGTGATGAAAATTTTGATATTCCTTCCACTCATTATTTTTATGACTAACACACCTAGGACCAAGAAGATCTGGTCATATATAGGCCTCAACCCTCATCCTTTGATCCTTTGTGGCATTTACAAGTCATTATTTGGCTGTATGCTTTGTGCTTTGACCTTGCCTTTGAGGAAACCCTAATCTCCAACCTTGGTTATGCTCTAACCTTGTGAAACTACATTATGACACCTCAGCCACACTCAAACCCTAGTTTGTGTGATTCTGACCCTTGAGGAACCTTTTGGTCCAAGAAACCCTAGTTGTGCCTCTTTGCTTCTATGCTTTGCCTTTTTTCTTAAAACTCTACTTCATGGAGATTGCACTTGGCCGCCTCATCATCCATTAGTCCATTTACATCAAAGGAATGCAAGAGGTCAATTTTGGCCAAAGTTTGACTTTGATCAACAATTGACTTTTTGGTCAACCATGACCAAAGTAAACACATATTTCCAACACCCTAACTTCCACAACTTTTAATCTTCATTCACTGAACATCCATCTACTTCATTCATAATTGGCAATGCAAGTGAAAGTTTTGGTTTGAACTTTGAATTCTAAAATCACATGGGTTCATCCATAAGAATGGCATATGATAATCTAACAAAGCATCAATGCTTTATTTCTATCAAGATTTTCTCATTTGATCTTCAAAGAATCATCATTGTGCCTTGGAATACAAGAAGCATAAAAAATGTAACTTATGGCATGTTGGTTTGGCCTAGTTTTGGTAAGTTTGGCTACCATTTGGTCCAAACCCCATAACTTTATCATTTTTTAACTTTTTGAGGATCTACTTAGAGACAAATGTAACAAATAAACTCCTTTCTAACTTTGTTTCAAGACCCAAAATCTAATTCATCATCTAAGGACCTCAAAATTGGGATTGTCCAAGGCAGGTCAACTTGCCTAGTCAGGCCTAAAAGCATCTAATGATCTCTTTGCACCTATTCCATTTTCACCTCACAACATCTTTTGACCTAATTCTTTTTTCACTTTGTTAAGGACATGGAAAATATGGTTTGGCCTAATTTTGGTTTAAAGTGCACGAGCCAATTTTAATTGGCCCAAGTTCAAAAACCGTGCCTTGCCATGTTGCACATTACAGGTCAGACCAGCCAAAGTGACTTGTGTCATGCACCAAGTCACCAATTCATGCGCTTTCTTTTCCATTTGAACCAAGCCTTTGCAATAACAACTAAGGGCACTTTCATACCCATATTTTTAACCCTAAGATCCCACATATCATTTACATTCGTACATACAAACAAGGTCACACCTTTGGCCTCTCCCTCTCATCTTTGGGTTTTCCTTTTGTAGGGATCATCAAGTACATCTTTGTTGGTATTTTTTACCTTTGTGTTTATATGTTCATTTCTTATATAACCATTAATCAAAATCTCAAAAATATTTCTCGTTTCCTTTAAGTTTATTGTGCAAGTTAGGGCTTTTCATCAAGAGCATCAAGCATGGCTCCTCAGACAGGGTTTGTGTTGATTCCTCAAGTAAAATTGTGTTCAACCATTGATTCTAAAGAGGTTGTCTCTCAAATAATAACCTCTAAGGTCCTCAAGCATATTTCAATCTCATTTTGATCAAGAGTACCTCAAAGCTTGGTTGCTTATTTCTCAAGAAAAGTCAAAGGTTCATGTGTTTATTTCCATGCCTTCTTCGATAAGCTACCTCAAAATTTGAGCAAATTAATCAAGATACATACAAATGCACCTTATTTTGAATTCATATGATCACCCATGTACCTTGGAATGTAAGAAAACTTCAAGTGCACAATTTTATTGCAAGAGGTTTGACCAAAAAGTCTATATTTGAAGTCAAAGTTCAAAAGATCATAACTCCTTCAATCTTCAACATTTTTGAATGCTTATTTTTGCATATGACTCTTTTCATTATCCTATACAACTTCTCTTTACATGACAAGAGTCGATTATTCTTGGAGTATCATCAAAAGTTTGGAGACATTATAGGTCATTTGTGGACTTAGTGAAATTTGACCTATTTTCAAGTGATTTTTCCTCAAACTTCAAGGTTCATAACTTCTTCAATTTTCAACATTTGGGTCTGATTATTTTTGCAAAATATCATTTGTGATGCCTTCTACAAGTTTGATTCAAGGATCAAGGTCGAATTATACTTGGAAGACTATGGATTTCTTTGAGACATTACATGTCATTTTCAGCCATTTGAGACTTAGAGTTTTCTAATTTACATCACTAGATTTTTGTGCCAACTTCAACATGTCACAACTTTGTGCTCAAACATCGGAATGAAACCTTTCTTGGCACATTGTGATCTTTGATATGATGTTAGCCAATTGCAAGAAGAATGGAATCAAAAAGCCTCCTTAGCAAGATGCCCCATTGAGTTGAACATGGTGACTTGGAACTGAATGTTAGAACAAGATTTTGATTCTTCAATATATCTCTAACTTTTGATGATAACAAAGAATGAAACAAATTTTGTACCCTAATATTCTTCTTTAGTGTGCAGGATTCTAAGTTAAAATGAATCTGAGGAAAATAATATATGGTATCTGAGTAGGCCAGAAAAGCTGATCCAACATGAAAAAATCAGATTTGACTCTAAACAAGAACACATCTAAGGAGAAATCACATACAGAATCTGACGTTGAAGCTCAAGATATGATATATGAAGACTGCAAGTGATATCTGAAGATTATGCAAGAGATAAATGAAGATTTTGCAAGAGAACATCTAAAGACTATTCAAGAGAATATCTAAAGACTGCAAGAGATATCTGAGCTCTTACTCTAAAGACTCTGATCATGCTCACTCTGATTTACGCTTAACACTCTATCTAATATCACTTGATAAAAAACTTATGCTGGAAGTATTCTAATTTTAACACAATTCCTTTTAAGGAAACTATGGATTATGTTCCAAGACTACTATGGAAAGGACAAGAAACTTAATACCTTTAACTTCTATAATTGGCAAGAAATCTCCGTTAATTTCCCTCCAATGATATCGTCTTAACATTGCTATATAAATTCCTCCTCACAACTTGCTGAAAACAACAACTTGATACAACGAAACAACTTTGCTACAACAACATTCTCATACTTCAAATATTCTCACTATCATTGTTGTAAGAAATACGTTCATACAAGAGTTTTTGCTCATATTGTCTGGTTGTGTTTCATAGTTCCTTAAAGTGTGTTTATCCTGCTTATCTATAAGCATCTTGTCAAACACTTGTATTCCTGAAACTCATTGTAATTCCTAAAGTGACTAGTTTAGGTCTGTAGACTTAAGAGGACTAAGAGGTTGTTAAACTCTTAGACGTTTTTGTAATATGTTGAGATTATTAGATTAAGTCCTTATTGAAGGTGAAATCACCTTGGCCTGGTGGACTGGAGTAGTGTAAGACCCTAATTTTGACCCTAAGATCCCTCATGCCATCTCATCATATTAGCATTGGCATTGGGATAACATCTTGGTATCCTCCCCACCTATCATTCATTGGGCTTGCATTGGGAGAGATCACCAAAAAATATGTCTAGTGTAGTCTTGTTCCTTTTGTAGGTAGTGTGTGCATCCACTTATGTCTCATCAAGCTCACAACTAGGGTTTGAGACCCTTAGTGAAAAGAATAAAGCAAAGCAAAGGTCCAAATTGGTTCAAAGCATCATATATGGTTCCCCATGTTCTTCATTTGTCATTTTGATCAAGAATTCATCAAGAGTTTGAAGCTTGTTTCTCAAGGAAACCCCAATTCATCTGGGTATTTTTTGTTAATTCCTCAACAAGTTTCTTTGACAATTGGTCAAAGATATTATCTGATACTCCATTGAACTTCATATTAAGCTTATATGATCCTCCATGATCCCCAAAGATAAAGAGAGATTCAAGTTTGCAAGTTGGTTCAAGGAGGTTGACCAGAGAAGTCTACTAGTCAAATCTAGGTTTCCCTAGACCCTATATCCTACAATTTTTTTCATATGAAAACTATTCTAAAAGAAACATTACTCTTTATGACATTCCAAACAACTTTCATGTTGGCATCAAGAGCTAATTTTTCTTGGAAATTCATTTTTTATGGTGAAAGATTATAGGTCATTTTGTTTGTGCCCTAGATAGGAGGTCAACTTCCAAGAACCATAACTTGCTCATTTTGTATGATATGAAGATGATCCAGGTTTCATGATTAAATTCACGATGCCTTCTTAAAATTTTCTTCTTTGTTAAAGTTCAAATTTCACTTTCAAGGGCATTACCAAGAAGAAACATTATAGGTCCATTTGGTTCCTTATCATTGAACAAGCAATTTTCCTCAACTTCTAAAATCCATAACTTCATCATGCAAGCTCCAAATGGTGTCAAATTTATGACCTAATCAAAGATAATTGAAATAGATACAACTTTGTAGAATAAACCAAAGTCATTTGAATCTCATAGCAAAAGTTATTCAAGTTGGAAAAAGGGGTCATTTGAATTTTAACTCAGAAAATTTCCAAGTATGTTTGATTCCTCCAACTTCAACAACAAAGTTCATCATGATCCATGCTTCAAATGGAAAAGGTTCCAACATCAAAGTTGTTACCCTTCATGCTAGCTCTCCAAAGATCTCAAGATCATTCTATTTGGACAAATATTGAAAGACTTGCGTATGACTTCTTTGCATAGCCCAATTTGGTAACTTTTGAACTCAATTTTCAAAAAAAAAATGCATGGCTTCATGAAGTGATCTCAGCATCAATTGTGCATGAATTTGGATTCATCATTTGGGCCTAAATGCATGCCCAAGCACCCATTCACATCACTTTCTATTTTTGGATTCAAATTGGAATGGTGTGGAAATCACTTTGCAATGCTTATTTAATGAGCTCATTGGCCTCATAATTGAAGAGGACCCTTGCCCAAGCTTTAATCAACAGTCCCTAACCTCCATTGATAGAATACCTTGAAGGTTTCATTTGAAATCGAGCTTCTAGTTCAATTTTTTTTTGGAACTAGAACTCTAAAGATTCAAAGCCATTTGTGTTCTAATCACCTCCTGCAAGCAAGAGGAAGCAAAGCCAAGAAGAATTGTATCAATATCAAGCCAAATCACTACAAACTGAAGGTGGATTTTCACAAACTTTCCTTCTCCTATTCTCTCTTATTTCTCTATAATTTTTCTTGATTTGTGGTTGACTGAAGTCCTAACAATGTGGGCAACAAGATTGAGTTGCTTTGAGGTTGAATCGAAGCAACTCAGTTTGCATACCTCATTTTTCAACTCCATGTATCTCTTCATATAGAGAGAGTTGGAGAAATTGGAGGTCAGATTCGAGATCCTCATGATTTTTTCTTCAAAACAATATAGGATCC